>NC_088240.1:94419302-94489302 GCF_036934945.1 Oncorhynchus masou masou | reverse complement strand
CACATCACCTGTCATTTAGGAACAAGAAGAGAGAACTCACACATCACCTGTCATTTAGGAACAAGAAGAGAGACTCACACATCACCTGTCATTTAGGAACAAGAAGAGAGAACTCACACATCACCTGTCATTTAGGAACAAGAAGAGAGAACTCACACATCACCTGTCATTTAGGAACAAGAAGAGAGAACTCACACATCACCTGTCATTTAAGAAAAAGATGAGAAAACTCACACATCACCTGTCATTTAGGAACAAGAGAGAACTCACACATCACCTGTCATTTAGGAAAAAGAAGAGAGAACTCACACATCACCTGTCATTTAGGAACAAGAAGAGAACTCACACATCACCTGTCATTTAGGAAAAAGAAGAGAGAACTCACACATCACCTGTCATTTAGGAACAAGAAGAGAGAACTCACACATCACCTGTCATTTAGGAACAAGAAGAGAGAACTCACACATCACCTGTCATTTAGGAACAAGAAGAGAGAACTCACACATCACCTGTCATTTAGGAACAAGAAGAGAACTCACACATCACCTGTCATTTAGGAAAAAGAAGAGAGAACTCACACATCACCTGTCATTTAGGAACAAGAAGAGAGAACTCACATCACCTGTCATTTAGGAACAAGAAGAGAGACTCACACATCACCTGTCATTTAGGAAAAAGAAGAGAGAACTCACACATCACCTGTCATTTAGGAAAAAGAAGAGAGAACTCACACATCACCTGTCATTTAGGAACAAGAAGAGAGAACTCACACATCACCTGTCATTTAGGAACAAGAAGAGAGAACTCACACATCACCTGTCATTTAGGAAAAAGAAGAGAGAACTCACACATCACCTGTCATTTAGGAACAAGAAGAGAGACTCACACATCACCTGTCATTTAGGAAAAAGAAGAGAGAACTCACACATCACCTGTCATTTAGGAACAAGAAGAGAGAACTCACACATCACCTGTCATTTAGGAACAAGAAGAGAGAACTCACACATCACCTGTCATTTAGGAACAAGAAGAGAGAACTCACACATCACCTGTCATTTAGGAAAAAGAAGAGAGAACTCACACATCACCTGTCATTTAGGAACAAGAAGAGAGAACTCACACATCACCTGTCATTTAGGAAAAAGAAGAGAGAACTCACACATCACCTGTCATTTAGGAACAAGAAGAGAGAACTCACACATCACCTGTCATTTAGGAAAAAGAAGAGAGAACTCACACATCACCTGTCATTTAGGAAAAAGAAGAGAGAACTCACACATCACCTGTCATTTAGGAACAAGAAGAGAGAACTCACACATCACCTGTCATTTAGGAACAAGAAGAGAGAACTCACACATCACCTGTCATTTAGGAACAAGAAGAGAGAACTCACACATCACCTGTCATTTAGGAACAAGAAGAGAGAACTCACACATCACCTGTCATTTAGGAACAAGAAGAGAGAACTCACACATCACCTGTCATTTAGGAACAAGAAGAGAGAACTCACACATCACCTGTCATTTAGGAACAAGAAGAGAGAACTCACACATCACCTGTCATTTAGGAACAAGAAGAGAGAACTCACACATCACCTGTCATTTAGGAACAAGAAGAGAGAACTCACACATCACCTGTCATTTAGGAACAAGAAGAGAGAACTCACACATCACCTGTCATTTAGGAACAAGAAGAGAGAACTCACACATCACCTGTCATTTAGGAACAAGAAGAGAGAACTCACACATCACCTGTCATTTAGGAACAAGAAGAGAGAACTCACACATCACCTGTCATTTAGGAACAAGAAGAGAGAACTCACACATCACCTGTCATTTAGGAAAAAGAAGAGAGAACTCACACATCACCTGTCATTTAGGAAAAAGAAGAGAACTCACACATCACCTGTCATTTAGGAACAAGAAGAGAGAACTCACACATCACCTGTCATTTAGGAACAAGAAGAGAGAACACACACATCACCTGTCATTTAGGAACAAGAAGAGAGAACTCACACATCACCTGTCATTTAGGAACAAGAAGAGAGAACTCACACATCACCTGTCATTTAGGAACAAGAAGAGAGAACTCACACATCACCTGTCATTTAGGAAAAAGAAGAGAGAACTCACACATCACCTGTCATTTAGGAAACAGGAAGAGAGAACTCACACATCACCTGTCATTTAGGAAACAGGAAGAGAGAACTCACACATCACCTGTCATTTAGGAACAAGAAGAGAGAACTCACACATCACCTGTCATTTAGGAACAAGAAGAGAGAACTCACACATCACCTGTCATTTAGGAACAAGAAGAGAGAACTGACACATCACCTGTCATTTAGGAACAAGAAGAGAGAACTCACACATCACCTGTCATTTAGGAACAAGAAGAGAGAACACACACATCACCTGTCATTTAGGAACAAGAAGAGAGAACTCACACATCACCTGTCATTTAGGAACAAGAAGAGAGAACTCACACATCACCTGTCATTTAGGAACAAGAAGAGAGAACTCACACATCACCTGTCATTTAGGAAAAAGAAGAGAGAGCTCACACATCACCTGTCATTTAGGAAACAGGAAGAGAGAACTCACACATCACCTGTCATTTAGGAAACAGGAAGAGAGAACTCACACATCACCTGTCATTTAGGAACAAGAAGAGAGAACTCACACATCACCTGTCATTTAGGAACAAGAAGAGAGAACTCACACATCACCTGTCATTTAGGAACAAGAAGAGAGAACTGACACATCACCTGTCATTTAGGAACAAGAAGAGAGAACTCACACATCACCTGTCATTTAGGAACAAGAAGAGAGAACTCACACATCACCTGTCATTTAGGAACAAGAAGAGAGAACTCACACATCACCTGTCATTTAGGAACAAGAAGAGAAAACTCACACATCACCTGTCATTTAGGAACAAGAAGAGAGAACTCACACATCACCTGTCATTTAGAAACAAGAAGAGAGAACTCACACATCACCTGTCATTTAGGAAATAGAAGAGAAAACTCACACATCACCTGTCATTTAGGAAAAAGAAGAGAGAACTCACACATCACCTGTCATTTAGGAACAAGAAGAGAGAACTCACACATCACCTGTCATTTAGGAACAAGAAGAGAGAACTCACACATCACCTGTCATTTAGGAACAAGAAGAGAGAACTCACACATCACCTGTCATTTAGGAAAAAGAAGAGAGAACTCACATCACCTGTCAATTAGGAACAAGAGGAGAACTCACACATCACCTGTTATTTAGGAACAAGAAGAGAGAACTCACACATCACCTGTCATTTAGGAAAAAGAAGAGAGAACTCACATCACCTGTCAATTAGGAACAAGAGGAGAACTCACACATCACCTGTCATTTAGGAGCAAGAAGAGAAAACTCACACATCACCTGTCATTTAGGAAAAAGAAGAGAAAACTCACACATCACCTGTCATTTAGGAACAAGAAGAGAGACTCACACATCACCTGTCATTTAGGAACAAGAAGAGAGACTCACACATCACCTGTCATTTAGGAACAAGAAGAGAGAACTCACACATCACCTGTCATTTAGGAACAAGAAGAGAAAACTCACACATCACCTGTCATTTAGGAAAAAGAAGAGAGAACTCACACATCACCTGTCATTTAGGAACAAGAAGAGAGAACTCACACATCACCTGTCATTTAGGAGAAAGAAGAGAGACTCACACATCACCTGTCATTTAGGAAAAAGAGGAGAAAACTCACACATCACCTGTCATTTAGGAACAAGAAGAGAGACTCACACATCACCTGTCATTTAGGAACAAGAAGAGAGACTCACACATCACCTGTCAATTAGGAACAAGAAGAGAGACTCACACATCACCTGTCAATTAGGAACAAGAAGAGAGACTCACACATCACCTGTCATTTAGGAACAAGAAGAGAGACTCACACATCACCTGTCATTTAGGAACAAGAAGAGAACTCACACATCACCTGTCATTTAGGAACAAGAAGAGAACTCACACATCACCTGTCATTTAGGAACAAGAAGAGAGACTCACACATCACCTGTCAATTAGGAACAAGAAGAGAGAACTCACACATCACCTGTCATTTAGGAACAAGAAGAGAGAACTCACACATCACCTGTCATTTAGGAACAAGAAGAGATAACTCACACATCACCTGTCATTTAGGAACAAGAAGAGAGAACTCACACATCACCTGTCATTTAGGAAAAAGAAGAGAGAACTCACACATCACCTGTCATTTAGGAACAAGAAGAGAGAACTCACACATCACCTGTCATTTAGAAACAAGAAGAGAGAACTCACACATCACCTGTCATTTAGGAACAAGAAGAGAGAACTCACACATCACCTGTCATTTAGGAAAAAGAAGAGAGACTCACACATCACCTGTCATTTAGGAGAAAGAAGAGAAAACTCACACATCACCTGTCATTTAGGAACAAGAAGAGAGAACTCACACATCACCTGTCATTTAGGAACAAGAAGAGAAAACTCACACATCACCTGTCATTTAGGAAAAAGAAGAGAGAACTCACACATCACCTGTCATTTAGGAAAAAGAAGAGACTCACACATCACCTGTCATTTAGGAGAAAGAAGAGAAAACTCACACATCACCTGTCATTTAGGAAAAAGAAGAGAGAACTCACACATCACCTGTCATTTAGGAAAAAGAAGAGAGAACTCACACATCACCGGTCATTTAGGAGAAAGAAGAGAGAACTCACACATCACCTGTCATTTAGGAACAAGAAGAGAAAACTCACACATCACCTGTCATTTAGGAAAAAGAAGAGAACTCACACATCACCTGTCATTTAGGAACAAGAAGAGAGAACTCACACATCACCTGTCATTTAGGAAAAAGAAGAGAGAACTCACACATCACCTGTCATTTAGGAAAAAGAAGAGAGACTCACACATCACCTGTCATTTAGGAGAAAGAAGAGAAAACTCACACATCACCTGTCATTTAGGAAAAAGAAGAGAGAACTCACACATCACCTGTCATTTAGGAAAAAGAAGAGAGAACTCACACATCACCGGTCATTTAGGAGAAAGAAGAGAGAACTCACACATCACCTGTCATTTAGGAACAAGAAGAGAAAACTCACACATCACCTGTCATTTAGGAAAAAGAAGAGAACTCACACATCACCTGTCATTTAGGAACAAGAAGAGAGAACTCACACATCACCTGTCATTTAGGAAAAAGAAGAGAGAACTCACACATCACCTGTCATTTAGGAACAAGAAGAGAAAACTCACACATCACCTGTCATTTATGAAAAAGAAGAGAACTCACACATCACCTGTCATTTATGAAAAAGAAGAGAGAACTCACACATCACCTGTCATTTAGGAAAAAGAAGAGAGAACTCACACATCACCTGTCATTTAGGAAAAAGAGGAGAGACTCCCATATCACCTGTCATTTAGGAACAAGAAGAGAACTCACATCACCTGTCATTTAGGAACAAGAAGAGAGAACTCACACATCACCTGTCATTTAGGAACAAGAAGAGAACTCACACATCACCTGTCATTTAGGAACAAGAAGAGAGAACTCACACATCACCTGTCATTTAGGAAAAAGAAGAGAGACTCACACATCACCTGTCATTTAGGAACAAGAAGAGAGAACTCACACATCACCTGTCATTTAGGAAAAAGAAGAGAGAACTCACATCACCTGTCATTTAGGAAAAAGAAGAGAGACTCACACATCACCTGTCATTTAGGAACAAGAAGAGAGAACTCACACATCACCTGTCATTTAGGAACAAGAAGAGAGAACTCACACATCACCTGTCATTTAGGAACAAGAAGAGAGAACTCACACATCACCTGTCATTTAGGAGAAAGAAGAGAAAACTCACACATCACCTGTCATTTAGGAAAAAGAAGAGAGAACTCACACATCACCTGTCATTTAGGAGAAAGAAGAGAAAACTCACACATCACCTGTCATTTAGGAACAAGAAGAGAGAACTCACACATCACCTGTCATTTAGGAAAAAGAAGAGAGAACTCACACATCACCTGTCATTTAGGAACAAGAAGAGAGAACTCACACATCACCTGTCATTTAGGAAACAGGAAGAGAGAACTCACATATCACCTGTCATTTAGGAAACAGGAAGAGAGAACTCACACATCACCTGTCATTTAGGAACAAGAAGAGAGAACTCACACATCACCTGTCATTTAGGAACAAGAAGAGAGAACTCACACATCACCTGTCATTTAGGAACAAGAAGAGAGAACTCACACATCACCTGTCATTTAGGAACAAGAAGAGAGAACTCACACATCACCTGTCATTTAGGAACAAGAAGAGAGAACTCACACATCACCTGTCATTTAGGAACAAGAAGAGAGAACTCACACATCACCTGTCATTTAGGAACAAGAAGAGAGAACTCACACATCACCTGTCATTTAGGAACAAGAAGAGAGAACTCACACATCACCTGTCATTTAGGAACAAGAAGAAGACGACGTTATAAACCAGATCTAATGTTACAACGTTGACAATGAAACTCACAGGGAGAGTTTTCCAGACACAGATTAAGCCTAACCCTGAACAACAACAAACATGTATTTGATTGGAGGATCCCCATTCGGGATGATTTTCAGTCCTGGACGAGGTTTAAATCTCTGTCTGGGAAACTGCGCCCCCCCCCCCAAAAAATTTATGAAACGGATTAATAATTGACTTAAAACGACATCTATTTAAGTGAAACCAATGACGTTTGGTACCTTCGTACACACCCCAGGATTCTCCAACCCATTTTGTCAGTGATCATCTCCAGAACCCTGTCGTATTGGCCCAGTATCCGTTGGGGTATCAGCAGCCTTAACGCTGGGGTCAACACATCACCATTCGCTACCACGCTGTCAAGAGAATCAGAGAACTTCACAATCAGAACACGGAACATACCCACTACGACTGTCGTACCTGGCTGGCTCACTGAGCTATTTTAACATCAATACTCTGGAGAAGAGCTTCTGCTAAATGACTGTAAATGTCAAAATGTAATTATAAACTGGGTGTCGTACCTGGCTGGCTCACTGAGCTATTTTAACATGAATACTCTGGAGAAGAGCTTCTGCTAAATGACTGTAAATGTCAAAATGTAGTTATAAACTGGGTGTCGTACCTGGCTGGCTCACTGAGCTATTTTAACATGAATACTCTGGAGAAGAGCTTCTGCTAAATGACTGTCAAATGTCAAATGTAATTGTAAACAGGGTGGTTTCGAACCCTGAATGCTGATTGGCTGACAGCTGTGGTATATCAGACCGTATACCACGGAAATGACAAAACATGTATTTTTCACAGCTCTGATTACGTTGGTAAGCAGTTTATAACAGCAGTAAGGCTGTGTGGTATGTGGCCAATATACCACGGCTAAGGGCTGCATCCAGACACTCCGCGTTGTGCGGAACAACAGCCCTTAGCCGTGGTATATTGGCCATATACCACCCCCCTCGAACCTTATTGGTTAATTATAACACAATGAATATATCAGGCACCAGTTTAGATCCATATCAATCACAAACAACTGTGATGATGTAGTAGGGTCGACCTGTATATCAACGCAACACACAGACACATTCACACAGGGACAAAGGGTAAGTTGAACTTACAAAATCGAACGGGGCTCTTTAATGGGTTTCAGGAATCTTGCTGATACGATGATTCGACTCTGGGGCACCGGTTTAGCCTGTGGATAAGGCTAAAAGTAGAGGAGAGATGTATTTAACTTGACAAGTCAGTTAAGAACAAATTCTTATTCACAATGACGGCCTACCGGGGAACAGTGGGGTTAACTGCCTTGTTCAGGGGAACAGTGGGTTAACTGCCTTGTTCAGGGGAACAGTGGGGTTAACTGCCTTGTTCAGGGGAACAGTGGGGTTAACTGCCTTGTTCAGGGGAACAGTGGGGTTAACTGCCTTGTTCAGGGGAACAGTGGGGTTAACTGCCTTGTTCAGGGGAACAGTGGGTTAACTGCCTTGTTCAGGGGAACAGTGGGTTAACTGCCTTGTTCAGGGGAACAGTGGGGTTAACTGCCATGTTCAGGGGAACAGTGGGGTTAACTGCCTTGTTCAGGGGAACAGTGGGGTTAACTGCCTTGTTCAGGGGAACAGTGGGGTTAACTGCCTTGTTCAGGGGAACAGTGGGGTTAACTGCCTTGTTCAGGGGAACAGTGGGGTTAACTGCCTTGTTCAGGGGAACAGTGGGTTAAACTGCCTTGTTCAGGGGAACAGTGGGGTTAAACTGCCTTGTTCAGGGGAACAGTGGGTTAACTGCCTTGGTCAGGGGAACAGTGGGGTTAACTGCCTTGTTCAGGGGAACAGTGGGGTTAACTGCCTTGTTCAGGGGAACAGTGGGTTAACTGCCTTGTTCAGTGGAACAGTGGGTTAACTGCATTGGTCAGGGGAACAGTGGGTTAACTGCCTTGTTCAGGGGAACAGTGGGTTAACTGCCTTGTTCAGGGGAACAGTGGGTTAACTGCCTTGTTCAGGGGAAGAACAACAGATTTTTTTACCTTGTCAGCTCGGGGATTGTCTTTATTTTTGTGAACTAACACTCCCACTTGACCCCCCCACCACCTTACCTACTCTGACCTTGCTCATAACGACTTTATTGAGGACAAATGTACTGACTACAACTATGACATGTCACCTAGCTATCTGTAGATGCACTAACTGTAAGTCGCTCTGGGTAACAACGTCTGCTAATCCCTAAGAGTCTATTTTTATTTATTCATCTTGGCAAGTCAGTTAAGAACAAATTCTTATTTTCAACGACGGCCTAAAAAATTATTTTCAGTGATCATCTCTGGAACCTTGTCGTATTGGCCCAGTACTGCCTTGTTCAGGGTGATCATCTCCGGAACCTTGTCGTATTGGCCCAGTACTGCCTTGTTCAGGGTGATCATCTCCGGAACCTTGTCGTATTGGCCCAGTACTGCCTTGTTCAGGGTGATCATCTCCGGAACCTTGTCGTATTGGTCCAGTACTGCCTTGTTCAGGGTGATCATCTCCGGAACCTTGTCGTATTGGCCCAGTACTGCCTTGTTCAGGGTGATCATCTCCAGAACCTTGTCGTATTGGCCCAGTACTGCCTTGTTCAGGGTGATCATCTCCGGAACCTTGTCGTATTGGCCCAGTACTGCCTTGTTCAGGGTGATCATCTCCGGAACCTTGTCGTATTGGCCCAGTACTGCCTTGTTCAGGGTGATCATCTCCGGAACCTTGTCGTATTGGCCCAGTACTGCCTTGTTCAGGGTGATCATCTCCGGAACCTTGTCGTATTGGCCCAGTACTGCCTTGTTCAGGGTGATCATCTCCGGAACCTTGTCGTATTGGCCCAGTACTGCCTTGTTCAGGGGCAGTTTTTTACCTAGTCAGCTCTGGGATTCGATCTTGCAACCTTTCAGTTGCTAGTCCAACGCTCTAACCACAAGACCAACTGCCACCCCTATTGACCCGTGTGTCAATCTAAGTGATATAATAAGAAAATCCCCATCAAAATCAGTCAGTTTAAACTAGAGATATCAGGGTTTCTTGGTGTGGGCTGTGGGCTGTGTGTCAATCCCCCACTAGAGATATCAGGGTTTCTTGGTGTGGGCTGTGGGCTGTGTGTCAATCCAACACTAGAGATATCAGGGTTTCTTGGTGTGGGCTGTGTGTCAATCCCCCACTAGAGATATCAGGGTTTCTTGGTGTGGGCTGTGGGCTGTGTGTCAATCCAACACTAGAGATATCAGGGTTTCTTGGTGTGGGCTGTGGGCTGTGTGTCAATCCCCCTATAGAGACATCAGGGTTTCTTGGTGTGGGCTGTGTGTCAATCCCCCACTAGAGATATCAGGGTTTCTTGGTGTGGGCTGTGTGTCAATCCAACACTAGAGATATCAGGGTTTCTTGGTGTGGGCTGTGGGCTGTGTGTCAATCCCCCACTAGAGATATCAGGGTTTCTTGGTGTGGGCTGTGGGCTGTGTGTCAATCCCCCACTAGAGATATCAGGGTTTGTTGGTGTGGGCTGTGGGCTGTGTGTCAATCCCCCACTAGAGATATCAGGGTTTGTTGCTGTGGGCTGTGTGTCAATCCCCCACTACAGATATCAGGGTTTCTTGGTGTGGGCTGTGTGCCAATCCCCCACTAGAGACATCAGGGTTTCTTGGTGTGGGCTGTGTGTCAATACAACACTAGAGATATCAGGGTTTCTTGGTGTGGGCTGTGTGTCAATCCCCCACTACAGATATCAGGGTTTCTTGGTGTGGGCTGTGTGCTGTGTGTCAATCCCCAACTAGAGATATCAGGGTTTCTTGGTGTGGGCTGTGGGCTGTGAGTCAATCCCCCACTAGAGATATCAGGGTTTCTTGGTGTGGGCTGTGTGTCAATACAACACTAGAGATATCAGGGTTTCTTGGTGTGGGCTGTGTGTCAATCCCTCACTAGAGATATCAGGGTATCTTGGTGTGGGCTGTGGGCTGTGTGTCAATCCCCCACTAGAGATATCAGGGTTTCTTGGTGTGGGCTGTGTGTCAATCCCCCACTAGAGACATCAGGGTTTCTTGGTGTGGGCTGTGGGTCAATCCAACACTAGAGATATCAGGGTTTCTTGGTGTGGGCTGTGTGTCAATCCAACACTAGAGATATCAGGGTTTCTTGGTGTGGGCTGTGTGTCAATCCCCCACTAGAGATATCAGGGTTTCTTGGTGTGGGCTGTGGGCTGTGTGTCAATCCCCCACTAGAGATATCAGGGTTTCTTGGTGTGGGCTGTGGGCTGTGTGTCAATCCAACACTAGAGATATCAGGGTTTCTTGGTGTGGGCTGTGGGCTGTGTGTCAATCCAACACTAGAGACATCAGGGTTTCTTGGTGTGGGCTGTGGGCTGTGAGTCAATCCAACACTAGAGATATCAGGGTTTCTTGGTGTGGGCTGTGTGTCAATCCAACACTAGAGATATCAGGGTTTCTTGGTGTGGGCTGTGGGCTGTGTGTCAATCCCCCACTAGAGATATCAGGGTTTCTTGGTGTGGGCTGTGGGCTGTGGGTCAATCCAACACTAGAGATATCAGGGTTTCTTGGTGTGGGCTGTGGGCTGTGAGTCAATCCAACACTAGAGATATCAGGGTTTCTTGGTGTGGGCTGTGTGTCAATCCAACACTAGAGATATCAGGGTTTCTTGGTGTGGGCTGTGGGCTGTGTGTCAATCCACCTCTAGAGACATCAGGGTTTCTTGGTGTGGGCTGTGAGTCAATCCCCCACTAGAGATATCAGGGTTTCTTGGTGTGGGCTGTGGGCTGTGTGTCAATCCAACACTAGAGATATCAGGGTTTCTTGGTGTGGGCTGTGTGTCAATCCCCCACTAGAGATATCAGGGTTTCTTGGTGTGGGCTGTGGGCTGTGAGTCAATCCCCCACTAGAGATATCAGGGTTTCTTGGTGTGGGCTGTGGGTCAATCCCCCACTAGAGATATCAGGGTTTCTTGGTGTGGGCTGTGTGTCAATCCAACACTAGAGATATCAGGGTTTCTTGGTGTGGGCTGTGGGCTGTGTGTCAATCCAACACTAGAGATATCAGGGTTTCTTGGTGTGGGCTGTGGGCTGTGTGTCAATCCCCCACTAGAGATATCAGGGTTTCTTGGTGTGGGCTGTGTGTCAATCCAACACTAGAGATATCAGGGTTTCTTGGTGTGGGCTGTGGGCTGTGTGTCAATCCCCCACTAGAGATATCAGGGTTTCTTGGTGTGGGCTGTGTGTCAATCCAACACTAGAGATATCAGGGTTTCTTGGTGTGGGCTGTGGGCTGTGAGTCAATCCAACACTAGAGATATCAGGGTTTCTTGGTGTGGGCTGTGTGTCAATCCAACACTAGAGATATCAGGGTTTCTTGGTGTGAGTTGTGTGTCAATCCCCCACTAGAGATATCAGGGTTTCTTGGTGTGGGCTGTGGGCTGTGGGTCAATCCAACACTAGAGATATCAGGGTTTCTTGGTGTGGGCTGTGGGTCAATCCAACACATTCGTCTACTGTACGTTGGCCATCTGCATCTGTGGTGGAAGGTGGCCGAGCTACAGCGCTGTTCATCAGACCAGGAGACGTCATGAAAATCGATCCTCTCACGGTAACATCTGTAGTGTCTCAACGGTTTGGCCTCTACACTAATATGACCCCTCTATGGAAAGATGAGGCTCTCACGGTAACATCTGTAGTGTCTCAACGGTTTGGCCTCTACACTAATATGACCCCTCTATGGAAAGATGAGACTCTCACAGTAACATCTGTAGTGTCTCAACGGTTTGGCCTCTACACTAATATGACCCCTCTATGGAAAGATGAGGCTCTCACGGTAACATCTGTAGTGTCTCAACGGTTTGGCCTCTACACTAATATGACCCCTCTATGGAAAGATGAGGCTCTCACTGTAACATCTGTAGTGTCTCAACGGTTTGGCCTCTACACTAATATGACCCCTCTATGGAAAGATGAGGCTCTCACTGTAACATCTGTAGTGTCTCAACGGTTTGGCCTCTACACTAATATGACCCCTCTATGGAAAGATGAGACTCTCACTGTAACATCTGTAGTGTCTCAACGGTTTGGCCTCTACACTAATATGACCCCTCTATGGAAAGATGAGGCTCTCACGGTAACATCTGTAGTGTCTCAACGGTTTGGCCTCTACACTAATATGACCCCTCTATGGAAAGATGAGACTCTCACGGTAACATCTGTAGCGTCTCAACGGTTTGGCCTCTACACTAATATGACCCCTCTATGGAAAGATGAGACTCTCACTGTAACATCTGTAGTGTCTCAACGGTTTGGCCTCTACACTAATATGACCCCTCTATGGAAAGATGACTCTCACAGTAACATCTGCAGTGTCTCAACGGTTTGGCCTCTACACTAATATGACCCCTCTATGGAAAGATGAGACTCTCACTGTAACATCTGTAGCGTCTCAACGGTTTGGCCTCTACACTAATATGACCCCTCTATGGAAAGATGAGACTCTCACTGTAACATCTGTAGTGTCTCAACGGTTTGGCCTCTACACTAATATGACCCCTCTATAGAAAGATGAGACTCTCACGGTAACATCTGTAGTGTCTCAACGGTTTGGCCTCTACACTAATATGACCCCTCTATGGAAAGATGAGGCTCTCACGGTAACATCTGTAGTGTCTCAACGGTTTGGCCTCTACACTAATATGACCCCTCTATGGAAAGATGAGGCTCTCACAGTAACATCTGTAGTGTCTCAACGGTTTGGCCTCTACACTAATATGACCCCTCTATGGAAAGATGACTCTCACTGTAACATCTGTAGTGTCTCAACGGTTTGGCCTCTACACTAATATGACCCCTCTATGGAAAGATGACTCTCACTGTAACATCTGTAGTGTCTCAACGGTTTGGCCTCTACACTAATATGACCCCTCTATAGAAAGATGACTCTCACGGTAACATCTGTAGTGTCTCAACGGTTTGGCCTCTACACTAATATGACCCCTCTATAGAAAGATGACTCTCACGGTAACATCTGTAGTGTCTCAACGGTTTGGCCTCTACACTAATATGACCCCTCTATAGAAAGATGACTCTCACGGTAACATCTGTAGTGTCTCAACGGTTTGGCCTCTACACTAATATGACCCCTCTATGGAAAGATGAGGCTCTCACGGTAACATCTGTAGTGTCTCAACGGTTTGGCCTCTACACTAATATGACCCCTCTATGGAAAGATGAGACTCTCACGGTAACATCTGTAGTGTCTCAACGGTTTGGCCTCTACACTAATATGACCCCTCTATGGAAAGATGAGACTCTCACGGTAACATCTGTAGCGTCTCAACGGTTTGGCCTCTACACTAATATGACCCCTCTATGGAAAGATGAGACTCTCACAGTAACATCTGTAGTGTCTCAACGGTTTGGCCTCTACACTAATATGACCCCTCTATGGAAAGATGACTCTCATGGTAACATCTGTAGTGTCTCAACGGTTTGGCCTCTACACTAATATGACCCCTCTATGGAAAGATGAGACTCTCACTGTAACATCTGTAGTGTCTCAACGGTTTGGCCTCTACACTAATATGACCCCTCTATGGAAAGATGAGGCTCTCACAGTAACATCTGTAGTGTCTCAACGGTTTGGCCTCTACACTAATATGACCCCTCTATGGAAAGATGACTCTCACAGTAACATCTGTAGTGTCTCAACGGTTTGGCCTCTACACTAATATGACCCCTCTATGGAAAGATGAGACTCTCACGGTAACATCTGTAGCGTCTCAACGGTTTGGCCTCCACACATCCTTGTTCCCCACATCATTGTTCCCCACATCCTTGTTCCCCACATCCTTGTTCCCCACATCCTTGTTCATTGCATTCTGACCAATGCGCCTGAACCTAGTTTACAGTCCATGGTGACAGCAACAGTACCGAACCTAGTTTACAGTCCATGGTGACAGCAACAGTCCTGAACCTAGCTTACAGTCCATGGTGACAGCAACAGTCCTGAACCTAGCTTACAGTCCATGGTGACAGCAACAGTCCTGAACCTAGCTTACAGTCCATGGTGACAGCAACAGTCCTGAACCTAGTTTACAGTCCATGGTGACAGCAACAGTCCTGAACCTAGCTTACAGTCCATGGTGACAGCAACAGTCCTGAACCTAGTTTACAGTCCATGGTGACAGCAACAGTCCTGAACCTAGCTTACAGTCCATGGTGACAGCAACAGTCCTGAACCTAGCTTACAGTCCATGGTGACAGCAACAGTCCTAAACCTAGTTTACAGTCCAGGGTGACAGCAACAGTCCTGAACCTAGCTTACAGTCCATGGTGACAGCAACAGTCCTGAACCTAGCTTACAGTCCATGGTGACAGCAACAGTCCTAAACCTAGCTTACAGTCCATGGTGACAGCAACAGTCCTGAACCTAGTTTACAGTCCAGGGTGACAGCAACAGTCCTGAACCTAGCTTACAGTCCAGGGTGACAGCAACAGTCCTGAACCTAGCTTACAGTCCATGGTGACAGCAACAGTCCTGAACCTAGCTTACAGTCCATGGTGACAGCAACAGTCCTGAACCTAGTTTACAGTCCATGGTGACAGCAACAGTCCTGAACCTAGCTTACAGTCCATGGTAACAGCAACAGTCCTGAACCTAGCTTACAGTCCATGGTAACAGCAACAGTCCTGAACCTAGTTTACAGTCCATGATGACAGCAACAGTCCTGAACCTAGCTTACAGTCCATGGTGATAGCAACAGTCCTGAACCTAGCTTACAGTCCATGATGACAGCAACAGTCCTGAACCTAGCTTACAGTCCATGATGACAGCAACAGTCCTGAACCTAGCTTACAGTCCATGGTGATAGCAACAGTCCTGAACCTAGCTTACAGTCCATGATGACAGCAACAGTCCTGAACCTAGCTTACAGTCCATGGTGACAGCAACAGTCCTGAACCTAGCTTACAGTCCATGGTAACAGCAACAGTCCTGAACCTAGCTTACAGTCCATGGTGACAGCAACAGTCCTGAACCTAGCTTACAGTCCATGGTGACAGCAACAGTCCTGAACCTAGCTTACAGTCCATGGTGACAGCAACAGTCCTGAACCTAGCTTACAGTCCATGGTGACAGCAACAGTCCTGAACCTAGCTTACAGTCCATGGTGACAGCAACAGTCCCTGAACCTAGCTTACAGTCCATGGTGACAGCAACAGTCCTGAACCTAGCTTACAGTCCATGGTGACAGCAACAGTCCTGAACCTAGCTTACAGTCCATGGTGACAGCAACAGTCCTGAACCTAGCTTACTACAGTCCATGGTGACAGCAACAGTCCTGAACCTAGCTTACAGTCCATCCTAGCCCTACTTCCTCTTCAGTGCGGCAGACAGACCCACAGCAGGCTGTTTGGGAAGAGTCCTAAACCCAGTTAACAGTCCATCCTAGCCCTACTTCCTCTTCAGTGTGGCAGACAGACCCACAGCAGGCTGTTTGGGAAGAGTCCTAAACCCAGTTAACAGTCCATCCTAGCCCTACTTCTTCTTCAGTGCGGCAGACAGACCCACAGCAGGCTATTTGGGAAGAGTCCTAAACCCAGTTAACAGTCCATCCTAGCCCTACTTCCTCTTCAGTGCGGCAGACAGACCCACAGCAGGCTGTTTGGGAAGAGTCCTAAACCCAGTTAACAGTCCATCCTAGCCCTACTTCCTCTTCAGTGTGGCAGACAGACCCACAGCAGGCTGTTTGGGAAGAGTCCTAAACCCAGTTAACAGTCCATCCTAGCCCTACTTCTTCTTCAGTGCGGCAGACAGACCCACAGCAGGCTGTTTGGGAAGAGTCCTAAACCCAGTTAACAGTCCATCCTAGCCCTACTTCCTCTTCAGTGCGGCAGACAGACCCACAGCAGGCTGTTTGGGAAGAGTCCTAAACCCAGTTAACAGTCCATCCTAGCCCTACTTCCTCTTCAGTGTGGCAGACAGACCCACAGCAGGCTGTTTGGGAAGAGTCCTAAACCCAGTTAACAGTCCATCCTAGCCCTACTTCCTCTTCAGTGTGGCAGACAGACCCACAGCAGGCTGTTTGGGAAGAGTCCTAAACCCAGTTAACAGTCCATCCTAGCCCTACTTCCTCTTCAGTGCGGCAGACAGACCCACAGCAGGCTGTTTGGGAAGAGTCCTAAACCCAGTTAACAGTCCATCCTAGCCCTACTTCTTCTTCAGTGCGGCAGACAGACCCACAGCAGGCTGTTTGGGAAGAGTCCTAAACCCAGTTAACAGTCCATCCTAGCCCTACTTCCTCTTCAGTGCGGCAGACAGACCCACAGCAGGCTGTTTGGGAAGAGTCCTAAACCCAGTTAACAGTCCATCCTAGCCCTACTTCTTCTTCAGTGCGGCAGACAGACCCACAGCAGGCTGTTTGGGAAGAGTCCTAAACCCAGTTAACAGTCCATCCTAGCCCTACTTCTTCTTCAGTGCGGCAGACAGACCCACAGCAGGCTGTTTGGGAAGAGTCCTAAACCCAGTTAACAGTCCATCCTAGCCCTACTTCCTCTTCAGTGCGGCAGACAGACCCACAGCAGGCTGTTTGGGAAGAGTCCTAAACCCAGTTAACAGTCCATCCTAGCCCTACTTCCTCTTCAGTGGGGCAGACAGACCCACAGCAGGCTGTTTGGGAAGAGTCCTAAACCCAGTTAACAGTCCATCCTAGCCCTACTTCCTCTTCAGTGCGGCAGACAGACCCACAGCAGGCTATTTGGGAAGAGTCCTAAACCCAGTTAACAGTCCATCCTAGCCCTACTTCCTCTTCAGTGCGGCAGACAGACCCACAGCAGGCTATTTGGGAAGAGTCCTAAACCCAGTTAACAGTCCCTCCTAGCCCTACTTCCTCTTCAGTGCGGCAGACAGACCCACAGCAGGCTGTTTGGGAAGAGTCCTAAACCCAGTTAACAGTCCATCCTAGCCCTACTTCCTCTTCAGTGCGGCAGGCTGCTGGTCACAGCCAGGGTTCTGAGTGTTGTTTGAGGGCCTCTTTAATTGAACCAATCAGAGGAACATGACAGCAGTGAGTGTGGCTCTCCTAAATAGACTGGCCTATTAAACCTCCACTAGTCATGATTAGAACAGAAATCATGCAGTGCCTGTGTCCCAAATGACACCCTATTCCCTACGGAGTGCCCTACCTTTCGGGCCAGAGCACTATGGTCCCTGGTCAAAAGTGGTGCACTTCCATAGGATTGCAAGTGCCATTTTTGGAACACAGCCTGTGTGCTTGTTGCTGCTCCTCTGCAAAGAAACTGACTGTAAATAAAGCCCTTAGCGCTGGACAGGGAGGTGACGGTCGTGTGACGTCAGTGTTTCCACCGCTCGGTGTGTGGTAAGAGATATATCTGACCGCGAGGCGCTCTGCGGCGGACCACAATGGTTGATTAAAGATGCTATTCCGGATTAAATATGTATTGAAGGAGGTTGATTATCATCACTACATTAGTCATTCATAGTCACCGATCTGCCAAACAAAGTGATTATTCACAAACCACAAAAAAAGGAGGTGACTAAACACTGGTATTCGCCTCTCACTTAGCTGATCTTTCTCAAACAGCACTGAACACGTTGACATGCACGCCAATATCCTGTTATTATTCAGGTTACCACGGTTACATGCACGCCAATATCCTGTTATTATTCAGGTTACCACGGTTACATGCACGCCAATATCCTGTTATTATTCAGGTTACCACGGTTACATGCACGCCAATATCCTGTTATTATTCAGGTTACCACGGTTACATGCACACCAATATCCTGTTATTGTTCAGGTTACCACGGTTACATGCGCACCAATATCCTGTTATTATTCAGGTTACCACGGTTACATGCGCACCAATATCCTGTTATTATTCGTCATAATCAAGTATTCTGTTTTTGACTTGATGCATATAAACATCATATCCTGTTTACAATAACCCCCCCACCCAAAAGCTTGTATCCTGGTTATGAGATAAATAAGATTCCTGGGATATGCTAATCTTAGATGGGAAACATCTTATCCCGTCTACTGTTGTTTATTTGCTGTCTGAACAGGCTCAGTTCCACGGGTGTTGTGGGGTGATGTTTTCATCTGACTGTCAAACAAATCACTTCATAAAGTAGCTTCCTGTAGTTCCCATCCACAATAATTCCATAATTTATTTAGCTGATAGTTACCTGAAGTTTCTGCTTATAATTTCCCGACATTTGGTCGGCCATATTGTAATTTCTGACATTTGGTCTGCCATAATGTAATTTCTGACATTTGGTCGGCCATATTGTAATTTCTGACATTTGGTCTGCCATAATGTAATTTCTGACATTTGGTCGGCCATATTGTAATTTCCGACATTTGGTCGGCCATATTGTAATTTCCGACATTTGGTCTGCCATATTGTAATTTCCGACATTTGGTCGGCCATATTGTAATTTCCGACATTTGGTCGGCCATATTGTCATTTCTGACATTTGGTCGGCCATATTGTCATTTCTGACATTTGGTCGGCCATATTGTCATTTCTGACATTTGGTCGGCCATATTGTAATTTCCGACATTTGGTCGGCCATATTGTCATTTCTGACATTTGGTCGGCCATATTGTCATTTCTGACATTTGGTAGGCCATTTGTTTGTCAACTATAGTTAAGATACATGCAGCTTCTGTTCTGTTAGAAAACGAAATAAAGTAGTGCTGACCAGAATAATGTCTTACATCGAAAGAACGAATGCATTAGTACTCTAGTTAACACCGGTAAAGTTGTCTGTTTTGTTTTAGGGGCCGGGGAGAAAACTCAATAACTCCCAGAACAGTGGAAAGACCAGTCCCATACAACATGTCCAACTATCATCAGTTTGACCGGTTTTAAGGAAATGAAAACATGTCAAAATGATAAAACACGTTTCTGATAAGACTTCAGTTCGTCTTGGATGCATATTTTATGTGGTTGAAATAGTGTCTGCTTGCATAACAGAGTCAAAGACAACCCATTACACGCACATTCACATTTTCTCAAGAGACGCTGAAAGAAATCATATTTCTCCACTCCTGTTCCGAGACTAAATTAACATTTGTTGTATAATTTCACTGCAAGAAATGTATAATTCTGCAGGAGTTTGTACTATATTACTCTACATGTGAGAGGTTATAGATCTACAGCCAGTGTCCATTTTACAGTCACTAATCCATTTAACCCATGTGAACGTAAATGAGGAACATTATGATAATTCATGGGTACAGTGATACTCGTGAGCAGGATATCAAAGGTGCATGTAAACATCTTATCCCAAATAAGACCTTAAGCAGATATGAGCTACTACCCAGAATACTGTGCACATGTAAACATCTTATCCCAAATAAGACCTTAAGCGGATATGAGCTACTACCCAGAATAATGTGCACATGTAAACATCTTATCCCAAATAAGACCTTAAGCGGATATGAGCTACTACCCAGAATACTGTGCACATGTAAACGTGGTGACTGACATTACACCTTTCATAGCTGATTTTTTGCAAACAAGAGACCAGGGCTTCTCAACAGGGCACCAAGAGACCAGGGCTTCTCAACAGGGCACCCAGCGACCAGGGCCTCTCAACAGGGCACCTAGAGGCCAGGGCTTCTCAAACAGGCACCCAGAGACCAGGGCTTCTCAAACAGGCACCCAGAGACCAGGGCTTCTCAACAGGGCACCTAGAGGCCAGGGCTTCTCAACAGGGCACCTAGAGGCCAGGGCTTCTCAAACAGGCACCCAGAGACCAGGGCTTCTCAAACAGGCACCCAGAGACCAGGGCTTCTCAAACATGCACCCAGAGACCAGGGCTTCTCAAACAGGCACCCAGAGACCAGGGCTTCTCAACAGGGCACCTAGAGGCCAGGGCTTCTCAACAGGGCACCCAGAGACCAGGGCTTCTCAAACAGGCACCCAGAGACCAGGGCTTCTCAAACAGGCACCCAGAGACCAGGGCTTCTCTAACAGGCACCCAGAGACCAGGGCTTCTCAACAGGGCACCCAGAGACCAGGGCTTCTCAAACAGGCACCCAGAGACCAGGGCTTCTCAACAGGGCACCCAGAGGCCAGGGCTTCTCAACAGGGCACCCAGAGACCAGGGCTTCTCAAACAGGCACCCAGAGACCAGGGCTTCTCAAACAGGCACCTAGAGGCCAGGGCTTCTCAAACAGGCACCCAGAGACCAGTACATCCTGTGAGTGAATGATGAACAATTAAAAAACATGTTTCCCCTTTGAAGGCCAAATGTCATTAATCATTCAAAACAGTTGCAGTCTAATTGACAGCACAGCATGGCCAGCAAGCCAGGACCAGTAGAAGACAAGGGCTAGTGAGTTTCTCTTGGTAAAGGACCAGTGGAAGACAAGGTCTAGTGAGTTTCTCCTGGTAAAGGACCAGTAGAAGACAAGGTCTAGTGAGTTTCTCCTGGTAAAGGACCAGTAGAAGACAAGGTCTAGTGAGTTTCTCCTGGTAAAGGACCAGTAGAAGACAAGGGCTAGTGAGTTTCTCTTGGTAAAGGACCAGTGGAAGACAAGGTCTAGTGAGTTTCTCTTGGTAAAGGACCAGTGGAAGACAAGGTCTAGTGAGTTTCTCCTGGTAAAGGACCAGTAGAAGACAAGGTCTAGTGAGTTTCTCCTGGTAAAGGACCAGTAGAAGACAAGGTCTAGTGAGTTTCTCTTGGTAAAGGACCAGTGGAAGACAAGGTCTAGTGAGTTTCTCTTGGTAAAGGACCAGTGGAAGACAAGGTCTAGTGAGTTTCTCCTGGTAAAGGACCAGTAGAAGACAAGGTCTAGTGAGTTTCTCCTGGTAAAGGACCAGTAGAAGACAAGGTCTAGTGAGTTTCTCCTGGTAAAGGACCAGTAGAAGACAAGGGCTAGTGAGTTTCTCTTGGTAAAGGACCAGTGGAAGACAAGGTCTAGTGAGTTTCTCCTGGTAAAGGACCAGTAGAAGACAAGGTCTAGTGAGTTTCTCCTGGTAAAGGACCAGTAGAAGACAAGGTCTAGTGAGTTTCTCTTGGTAAAGGACCAGTAGAAGACAAGGTCTCGTGAGTTTCTCCTGGTAAAGTGGTGTGAATGGTGGATAGTGCAACAAGTCATCTCACCTGCCCTGAAGAAGTAAGGAGCTTCCTCTTCTGCTTGGATCCTATCTGTGAATAACTGCAATTACAATGGAGGGACAAAGTTATACAGGCAACTGCAATTATCTGTGGTTTAATTGGTCAGACATTCTACAGAATGTTTTTTATTTATTGAACCTTTATTTAACGAGGCAAGTCAGTTCATAACAAATTGTTATTTTACAATTGACGGCCCGACCCCGGCCCAAACCGATCATGGCCGGTTGTGTCTCTATGTCATCTCTATGTCTCTATGTCATCTCTATGTCTCGATGTCACAATGTCATCTCTATGTCACAATGTCATCTCTATGTCTCAACGTCATCTCTATGTCACAATGTCATCTCTATGTCTCTATGTCACAGTGTCATCTCTACAAAGCTCCTATCTAAGTGACTGCAATTTACAACGGAGAGACAATTATCATGAAAAAAACATTTCTGTGATAAAATATGAGGATACAACTACTTAGGATAGATTCTATAAGGAGTGTGGGCCAAATGCCATCTCTACAAACCCTTTAATAAAAAGCTGCTTTACAGATAAAGAATTAAAGTGCGCACAGTGGCCTACATGTTTAGGGAACACTGTCCAATTGTAACAGTTCAAATTAGGGTTTTCACTATTTTATAGTTATTGGAACATCAGTAGGGTGAGGTCAACTCGACCTTGAAATGTAAACATTACAGACAGTGAGTCTGTCATTCAGTATACAATGAACATCACCGACAGTGAGTTTGTCATTCAGTATACAATGAACATCACAGACAGTGAGTCTGTCATTCAGTGTCAATGAACATCACAGACAGTGAGTCTGTCATTCAGTGTCAATGAACATCACAGACAGTGAGTCTGTCATTCAGTGTCAATGAACATCAATGAATCCTTCAATAGTGTACATGAACTAATACAACAGACAATTATTACGCGCGCGCGCACACACACACACACACACACACACAATTATCTTACTCCAATTTCTTGAATTTCTCTCTCCCGGCAGCGACATATTGTTCCCCGCTCTGTAGATGGTCCAGGCAGGCCACCCGATGACCCATTCTAGGGGTGTAGATGTTCCGAACCGCTCCAAACGGAGCCTGCACACCCCCCGTCACATCTCGAAGAAAAGTATCAAAATTGGACACTCTCTTTTGGTTTACCACTAACCGGCGAGCCTCGTAAAACGGATCTCCATTTCGATACACGAAAATGTTCTTCACGACAGGTTGCGATAGAAAACTGGGCTTTTCAGAGTTCATGACGATCGGGGTGAAAGTATCGAAGGCTGCGCTAGATCATTTCCCCACACAAATAAAAATGCATCCAATTTCAACGTAGTTGACCACTTCTGTTACAGGATAGGACGGTCGTCATTATCGATACGCCATTACCGGATATTTTAGGTCCATTCAGTCCACATTTTCAAATGAGCATCTTAAACTTCGCATAAAATAGTCCAACCTGAACGAAAGTTATGCTACTTTGAAGTTAGCTGAGTTCTTCCAGCGTGCATGCTATCCAGGTAAATACTTCCTGGTAAAAAAAATGTTTCTGAATGTAACGGGAACAACTTCATAAAAATGCACATGCAGAGAGTCAGGTTGCGTGCCCCGTTATGCCCAGGTGACCGTAGAAGTCTCGTGTGTGTCATACCGTTTTCAGCGCCGAGGTGTCACGGGAGGGCAGGTGTTGGTGCCGTTTCTATAGAAACACACACAGTCACACCGCTTGTCACTAACTATACCCCCCACAAGCAACAGGTGGGTTAATAACTCAACTAAAAAGAAGTGAATGGAATATAAACGTCGTGAATGGGGAACAAGCCGTAAGCAAACGTATAACTCTGTACAAAAAAAGTGAAGAGAATCAATTTAAAAAATAAAAATCTATGGAACCTTTAAAGGCCCAATGCAGACGTTTTTATCTCAATATCAAATAATTTCTGGTTAACAATGAAGTATCTTACCACAAGTGTTTTAAATTAAAAATGGTAAAAAAATAAATAAACGTATTATTCGCAAATAGCATTTTCTCAAGCAAGAATGTTGCTGGGACTGTCTGGGAGTGGTCTGTATGGGGAGGGGAAAACTGAAAACGAGCTGTTATTGGCAGAGAGGTTTGGAACTCTCTTTCTTATTGGTCTATTAACTAATTAACCACATGGGAACGGTCACCAGGAGATGTCTTTCCGAACAGCTCTCACAATTAAAGTGCATTTGCATAATTTTCACTATTTCACAGTATTATTCCAACCACCTCGTGTGGAAATAGATCTAACACACAGCACTGGGCCTTTAAAATTTGAAAAGTAATTTAGTTTTAATTAGATATCAAAGGACCAATTGGAGGTCCTGTGGGATCTTGAAAGAAGAAGAAAAACATGTTTGTTTTTGTGGACTTTACATTGTGTTGCATGACAACAGGGATGCAGAACATTTCACGGTGTGTATGGCTCTCAAAGGTGCAATATGCAGAAATAGCTCCGACCATTTCCTGATTGTTAAAATTCGAACAGTTCGCCTAATTTCAGTTTGTGTGACAAAACAAGCAGCCAATTGTGTAGAGAATCATTGTACCATCTAAACCGCTGTGAAATATATTTTCCATAACCCGAAAAATTGAATGTTCAGCTGTTTGAATCTGGTGTACAAAACCCAAAAGTAAAAGACACAAAAACGGGATATTTAAGAATGGGGAAGCATAGAAATAGCACACGTAGAAGAGATCTACTGCTTCTTAGATTTGTTTTCAATGATAATCACAGATCTATAACTGACATTTCTATGTGAATTTTCATTGTGTCCGCCAAAAGGGGACATATTGCAACTTGAAACAACGAGGTTAGATCACACCAAGACAACAGAGGTGATGAATGTCATTTTGTGATTTCTGAACTAATGCCTAATTTCCATGGTAAATTTACAATTTACAATTTACAAAATTTACAATTTACAATATTGTAGATATTCTGGTCAATTCGTACATGTAGACATAGTAGCCTATTACTACAGATCTATCCAGCTTTTAAATCCTTTAAAACCCCACAGAGAGATCACTCAAACGTCACAGCAACAGGATCACAGTGTGTTGTTACTGACAAGGCCACAAGATGGTGCCATAGTATTAGATGTTGAACCAGTCTTTTTCTCTCTCTCTCCCTCTCTCTCTCTCTCTCTCTCTCTCTCTCTCTCTCTCTCTGTCTCTTTCTTTCTCTCCCTCTCTCTCACTCTCTCTGTCTCTGTCTCTCTCTGTCTCTGTCTCTCTCTCTCTGTGTCTCTCTCTCTCTCTCTCTGTGTCTCTCTGTCTCTCTCACTCTCTCTCTCTCTGTCTCTGTCTCTCTCTCTCTCTCTCTCTCTCTCTCTCTCTCTCTCTCTCTCTCTCTCTCTCTCTCTCTCTGTGTGTGTCTCTCTGTCTCTGTCTCTCTCTCTCTGTCTCTCTCTCTCTCTCTCTCTCTCTCTCTCTCTCTCTCTCTCTCTCTCTCTCTCTCTCTCTCTCCCAGTATGTACAGCCCCACTAGACACTAAATAAGAATAGAAATCATGTGAACAGAACACACAATCTCAGTCCAACTTAGTCTTTAAAGGGCCAATCCACAGCTGATACAATAACAATGATCACCCACCTCTATTCTGGTTTAACAAAAAAAAAAGCTGAATAGATAGAGCTATGGATGCAAGTACTGACCATCCATTATTTCAAAATGATAGTTTTAACCACGGTTAGAGACAATACAGTGTTTGTTTACATTTACAATGTTGGCTAACATTGGAATAAAACACGCTTCTATTTTGAGTTCTGATGGGGCGTGACAGTTGAACTAAGCGCATGAGGCATTTAGGAGAATCAATAAGTATATGTCATTAATTTAAAACGCCAAAAATGGCTACAGTAATGTTAAGATAACACCAGCCAAGCTTTCAAGGAGCAATGCCAATGCACACCATTTGAGGATATAGCCGAAATCTGATCTTTTAACAATAAAAAAACACAATTTGTTGAATGGGATATAGCCTAAGTCTCTCGATAAAACAATAAAAACATAATTTGTTAAACCCTATCCTATAGGGGGTTATTAGATGTAGTAATGACAGCAGTTAAACCCTATCCTAGAGGTGGTTATTAGATGTAGTAATGACAGCAGTTAAACCCTATCCTAGAGGGGGTTATTAGATGTAGTAATGACAGCAGTTAAACCCTATCCTAGAGGTGGTTATTAGATGTAGTAGTGACAGCAGTTAAACCCTATCCTAGAGGTGGTTATTAGATGTAGTAATGACAGCAGCAGTTAAACCTCTATCCTAGAGGTGGTTATTAGATGTAGTAATGACAGCAGCAGTTAAACCCTATCCTATAGGTGGTTATTAGATGTAGTAATGACAGCAGTTAAACCCTATCCTAGAGGTGGTTATTAGATGTAGTAATGACAGCAGTTAAACCCTATCCTAGAGGGGGTTATTAGATGTCGTAATGACAACAGTTAAACCCTATCCTAGAGGTGGTTATTAGATGTAGTAATGACAGCAGTTAAACCCTATCCTAGAGGTGGTTATTAGATGTAGTAATGACAGCAGTTAAACCCTATCCTAGAGGTGGTTATTAGATGTAGTAATGACAGCAGTTAAACCTCTATCCTAGAGGTGGTTATTAGATGTAGTAATGACAGCAGCAGTTAAACCCTATCCTAGAGGTGGTTATTAGATGTAGTAATGACAGCAGCAGTTAAACCCTATCCTAGAGGTGGTTATTAGATGTCGTAATGACAGCAGTTAAACCCTATCCTAGAGGTGGTTATTAGATGTAGTAATGACAGCAGTCAAACCCTATCCTAGAGGTGGTTATTAGATGTAGTAATGACAGCAGTTAAACCCTATCCTAGAGGGGGTTATTAGATGTAGTAATGACAGCAGTTAAACCCTATCCTAGAGGGGGTTATTAGATGTAGTAATGACAGCAGTTAAACCCTATCCTATAGGTGTTTATTATATGTAGTAATAACAGCAGTCAAACCCTATGTGGGTTGACTCAAAGTGCGAGAGAGAGAGAGAGAGAGAGAGAGAGAGAGAGAGAGGAATAGGGAGTAGGGGTGAGAGAGGTGGAGTAGGGGTGAGAGAGAGAGAGAGAGAGAGAGAGAGGAATAGGGAGTAGGGGTGAGAGAGAGAGAGAGAGAGAGAGAGAGAGAGAGAGAGAGAGAGAGAGAGTGAGGGAGAGAAAGAAGGAGAGAAATAAGGAGAGAGAGAGAGGAATAGAGAGTAGGTGAGAGAGAGAGAGCAGAAGATGATGACAGATTCCGATGACATAAACAGCCACAATCACAGTGTAATTCCCCACGGATTCCCGTCCGTGCATCACTTGTAAAAATCCTCCTGGTCCTCTCCAAACACTTTTCTCTCATCCATAATCAGTTGGCTGCATTGTGTAGTCAAATCAATATAACCAGGAAATGACAAATCATGGTGTCTTCAACCCCCTCCTCCAGTCTTCCCTACTTAAAAAAAACATGATGCTTGTTGTCCTGCTTTTTAAATTATCAGTATTATCAATATTTTTTAAATGTTTTCTGGTGTTGTTATTGACCCCTCTACCAACAGCTGGCATTTTGTTTTCTGAGACATATATTATATTATATATTATTATTATTATTATATTACATCCACATGGTTTGTATTGTGGTTGTGGTTGTGGTGTGCTTTTGTTTTGTGTTGTGGTGTTGTTTTGTTGTGGTGTGCTTTTGTTTTGTTGTGGTGTGGTGTTGTTTTGTTGTGGTGTGGTGTTGTTTTGTTTTGTTGTGGTGTGGTGTTGTTTTGTGTTTTGTGTTGTGGTGTGGTGTTGTTTTGTTGTGGTGTGGTGTTGTTTTGTTGTGGTGTGCTTTTGTTTTGTTGTGGTGTGGTGTTGTTTTGTGTTGTGGTGTGGTGTTGCTTTGTTGTGGTGTTGTTTTGTGTTTTGTGTTGTGGTGTGGTGTTGTTTTGTTGTGGTGTGGTGTTGTTTTGTTGTGGTGTGGTGTTGTTTTGTGTTGTGGTGTGGTGTGGTGTTGCTTTGTTGTGGTGTGGTGTTGTTTTGGTGCGGTGTGGTGTTGTTTTGTTCTGGTGTGGTGTGGTGTTGTTTTGTTGTGGTGTGGTGTTGTTTTGTGTTGTGGTGTGGTGTTGTTTTGTGTTGTGTTGTGTTGTGGTGTTGTTTTGTGTTTTGTGTTGTGGGGTAGTGTTGTTTTGTTTTGTTGTGGTGTGGTGTTGTTTTGTTGTGGTGTGGTGTTGTTTTGTTGTGGTGTGGTGTTGTTTTGTGTTGTGGTGTGGTGTTGCTTTGTTGTGTTGTGGTGTGGTGTTGTTTTGTTGTGGTGTGGTGTTGTTTTGTTGTGGTGTGGTGTTGTTTTGTGTTGTGGTGTGGTGTGGTGTTGCTTTGTTATGGTGTGGTGTTGTTTTGGTGCGGTGTGGTGTTGTTTTGTTCTGGTGTGGTGTGGTGTTGTTTTGTTGTGGTGTGGTGTTGTTTTGTTTTGTGTTGTGGTGTGGTGTTGTTTTGTGTTGTGTTGTGGTGTGGTGTTGTTTTGTTGTGGTGTGGTGTTGTTTTGTTCTGGTGTGGTGTGGTGTTGTTTTGTTGCGGAGTGGTGTTGTTTTGTTGTGGTGTGGTGTTGCTTTGTTGTGGTGTGGTGTTGCTTTGTGTTTTGTGGTGTGGTGTTGTTTTGTGTTGTGGTGTGATTTGTTTTCTTGTGGTGTGGTGTTCTTTTGTTTTGTTGTGCTTTGTTGTGTAGTGTTGTATTGTATTGTATGGTATTTTATTCTATTGTATTGTGTTGTATTGTATTGTATTGTAGTGTATTGTGTTGTATTGCATTGTATTGTAGTATATTGTAAATGACTTAAATGTAAATATTGTGACTCCTCACATAATGAACTGAGTGAATTCAGTACCGTTCCAGATATCTGGAAAAGACCAAACCAATTACCTTCACTGAGCTGTTGATGTTGTCCTTCTGGCAAACATGACTTAATGTCTATCCTGTCTTAAAGAGAAAACCTATTTCAGTTAGTCATTTTGTATTGATCAAACATGACTTTAATGTCTATCTTTGCCTTAAAGAGAAAACCCATTTCAGGTCGTCATTTTGTACAGATCAAACACAATTGTCTGAAGCCTGTGTTTGCCTGAAGAGTTGTTGAAGGGATGCAGAACAATGTTTTGGTTTATATGACCTGTTGATTGGGCTGCGCTCTAGATAAAGGCCTCTAGCCTAAATATTGCCCCCTGGCGTCTCTCTCTCTGTCTGTTTAAGTGTGTGTGTGTGGACGGGGTGTGGGGGGGTGTGTGGGGGGGTTATCCATCAAAAACATACATTTGTCTGATGTGAATCCTGTCCTTAAAACCTCTTAATTAAGGATAGGCCCCTTTTTTCCCACCGAAAATGACATCCCCAAATCTAACTGCCTGTAGCTCAGGCCCTGTGGAGCAGGGATGTGCATTTTCTTGGTACCATTTGAAAGCAAACACTGGAAATGTGAAAGGAATGTAAGGAGAATATAACACATTAGATCTGGTAAAAGATAATTTAATTTTTTTTTTTGTATTTCTTTTGTACCATCATCTTTGAAATGCAAGAGAACGGCCACAATGTGTTATTCTGGAACTGTCTATTTCTCAGCCCCAGAATCTAGAATATGCATATCATTGTCAGATTAGGATAGACAAAACTCTAACGTTTCCAAAACTTTAAAAAATATTGTCTGTGAGTGTAACAGAACTGATATTGCAGGCGAAAACCTGAGGAAAATCCAACCCTGAAGTGCGATCCAACCCTGAAGTGCGATCCAACCCTGAAGTGCGATCCATTTAAAGGGATATCAACCAGATTCCTTTTCCTATGGCTTCCACATGTTCTGAACAGTCTTTAGACATAGTTTCAGGCTTTTATTTTGAAAAATGAGCGAGAAAGATCACATTGCGTCATTGGATGGCTGGGTGCCAGCAACGTTTTGCATGCGCAACAGCTTGGAGCAGACATTTTTTCTCTCTCCTATTGAAGAAGGTACAGTCCGGTTGAAATATTATTGATTATATATTTTAAAAACAACCTGAGGATTGATTATAAAAAACGTTTGACATGTTTCTGCGAACTTTACGGATACTTTTTGGAATTTTCGTCTGCCCAGTCGTGACCGCTTGAGCCTTTGGATTTCTGAACATAACGCGCCAACCAAATAGAGGTATTTTGGATATAAAAATAATCTTTATGGAACAAAAGGAACATTTATTGTGTAACTGGGAGTCTCGTGAGTGCAAACATCCGAAGATCATCAAAGGTAAGCGATTCATTTTTATTGCTTTTCTGACTTTTGTTGACCAATCTACTTGGCTTCTAGCTGTTTGTAATGTTTTGTCTGCTGAGTGAGATGTCCTTACATAAACGCTTGGATAGCTTTCGCCGAAAAGCTTTTTTGAAATCTGACACGCCAGGTGGATTAACAACAAGCTAAACTGTGTTTTGCTATATTGAACTTGTGATTTCATGAAAATGTCATATTTTTTGTCATTTAATTTAAATTTGGCGCTCTGCAAGTCAGAGGATGTTGACGAAAATGATCCCGCTAACGGGATGGGTGCATCAAGAAGTTAACAACTTTTCATGTTCAAAACTGTGCACTCTCCTCAAACAATAGCATTGTATTCTTTCACTCTAATAGCTACTGTGAATTGGACAGTGCAGTTAGAATGAACAAGAATTTAAGCTTTCTGCCAATATCAGACATGTCTATGTCCTGGGAAATGTTCTTGTTACTTACAATCTCATGCTAATCGCATTAGCCTATGTTAGCTCAACCGTCCCACAGGGGACCCACCAATCCCGAAGAAGTTTAACATTGGATTTGATTGGATTGTTCAGAGGCTGGTTGCACTACCCAATACAGATGGAGGTGCATTATGGCTCATGGGGGCACCTGACCAAGATACGTTTAGGAAAGGTGAGATGGAGGGCACGATGGAACTCACGTACATAATGTGTTCTCCTTTCAATATAAGACCCTCTTCACTCTGTATAATGCAATACTTATGATGAGAGAGAGAGAGAGAGAGAGAGAGAGAGAGCATACCTAAACAAAATGTTGAAATGATAACCAATGTTACTAGCAGCGTAAAACAAACATTAGGTAAACCATGGGCCATGGCCCCGAACAGACACTGTGACATGCTCTGTATTGTATTGCATACTCACCCAGCATAGTACATGTTTTGAATATTGAAGATTTTAGGTCACTTGGCAAACTTTATTTAGTATTTTTGTGTTTTACAGTAGAAAATAAAACACCACAAGGCACCACTTCCTCCTCAACATGAGCACATAAACATCTCGTCAGATACCATCTCAAGACAAAACAAGACCCTCTATTGGGTACATTTAATACCACCTCAAGACAAAACAAGCCCCTCTATTGGGTACATTTAATACCACCTCAAGACAAAACAAGCCCCTCTATTGGTTACATTTAATACCACCTGAAGACAATACAAGCCCCTCTATTGGTTACATTTAATACCATCTCAAGACAATACAAGCCCCTCTATTGGTTACATTTAATACCATCTCAAGACAATACAAGCCCCTCTATTGGTTACATTTAATACCACCTCAAGACAATACAAGCCCCTCTATTGGTTACATTTAATACCACCTCAAGACAATACAAGCCCCTCTATTGGTTACATTTAATACCACCTCAAGACAATACAAGCCCCTCTATTGGTTACATTTAATACCATCTCAAGACAATACAAGCCCCTCTATAGGTTACATTTAATACCACCTCAAGACAATACAAGCCCCTCTATTGGTTACATTTAATACCACCTCAAGACAGTACAAGCCCCTCTATTGGTGACATTTAAATTACACAAATATAGTATACAGAATACACATAATAGATTACAGTACATATGTCATTTAAAATAAAATAAAAACTGCTTTTAAACAGTATTGAATATTTGAACACTTTCCTGTTAACAATTAAACCTGATGTGCTTTGTAGAGAAATTCAGATAATTGGCTGTTAGCTGTTTCTGTTTCCAAATAGCCTGTTAAGAGACGTACGATGGAGAGCTGTTACCCAACACATCTTGGTGTCTGGTATTTTATTAGGATCCCCATTAGTTACTGCTAAAGCAGCAGCTACTCTTCCTGGGCCAGACCACACAGAACATGACATAATAAAGAACATTAATAGACAAGAACAGATCAAGGACAGAACTACAAAGATTTTTTTTTAAAGGCCCACATAGCCTACAAATCAATACAAACACACAGATGATCTAGGCCAAATAGTGGCGTTGTGCCAGGCAATAAGACATCTTCATCAACTGTATATTATCTCTGTAACACGGGAACCATTGATCAGACAGGTAGCCTGATGGATTAGGAGCGTTTGGACCTGCAACTGAAAGATTTTCCGGATCGAATCCCCGAGACGACAAGGTGAAAATATTTTGTTCTGCTCACTCTCAGGGGAATGAGATATGCAAAAAATTAAAAATTAAAAACTAATTTCAATTATTTCACACCTTGTACAAGTTACCCATACAGAGAATATAGAGAAACAGAACTATATAAGCACCCTCATCATATATAGCTCTGTGTCCACGTCAACTGTCTTTGGTTTACTTGGATTCTAGTGCACTACAGTATTGCACTAAAACTATAATGTTGGATGCACCCTATTCCCTATTCAGGGAACTATTTTTTGACTAGGGCTCTGGTCAAAAGCAGTGCACTATATAGGGAATAGGGTGCTATTGGGTTGAGGTCAGGCCATTTAATACGGCTAGTTATTTATGGAGGGACAATAATGTATATTTTTTTAACTGTCCATCGTGTTAGTAATGGACTGTATTGGTCATATGTTTTGGATAAATGGAACACAGGGCTTGAGACAACTAGCATGCTATCTTAGGGGCTGTCTTGAAAGTCATACATATTGCAATCACTTTTTATTTTTAAAGAGAGAGATTTTAGAGTTTTGAAGATTGGACTATCTTTTCAAAGACTGTCCTTCTGGAATGTATTTAAGTCAAGCTTCTATTTAATATATATGTTTTTGAATTGAACTAGGGTTAAGAGCAAATTGTTATTTACAACGACAGCTTACACCGGCCCAACTCGGACGATGCTGGGCCAATCGTGCACCACCCTATGGGACTCCCAATCACGGCCAGTTGTGATAGACGGCCTGGAATTGAACCAGGGTGTCTGTAGTGACTCCTCTAGCACTGAGTTGCAGTGTCTTAGACCACCGCGCCACATGATAGACCTGAAGAGTTTTGTTACTAAACACAGGTCATTTTGTGTTGCTTAAGTTGCCATAATAATATAATATATTAACACCCTGAAATTATTGACACCCTTGATAAAGAGGAGCAAAAAATGACTGTATAAAATAAATAAATACTGAGCTATATTGACAACAAACTGGGAAATGACATTATTTATACTAATACAATTGCTGTGAGGATGTTTTCTCAAAGGTAGCGGTCCAAGTTATTGACACCCCTTGTTTTCAATACTTTTCAATGTCTAACCTGCAAATATAGCTGAGCCTTTTACTAGAATGTTTTCTGAGATTCTGGAACACCTTACGAATATAGCTGAGCCTTTTACTAGAATGTTTTCTGAGATTCTGGAACATCTTGTGAGGATAAAGTTACTGAGACTTATTCTAGAATGTTTTCTGAGATTCTAGAACACATTGTGAGGATAAAGGTACTGAGACTTATTCTAGAATGTTTTCTGAGATTCTAGAACACCTTGTGAGGATAAAGGTACTGAGACTTATTCTAGAATGTTTTCTGAGATTCTAGAACACCTTGTGAGGATAAAGTTACTGAGACCTATTCTATAATGTTTTCTGAGATTCTAGAACACATTGTGAGGATAAAGGTACTAAGACTTATTCTAGAATGTTTTCTGAGATTCTAGAACACATTGGGAGGATAAAGGTACTGAGACCTATTCTATAATGTTTTCTGAGATTCTAGAACACCTTGTGAGGATAAAGGTACTGAGACTTATTCTAGAATGTTTTCTAAGATTCTAGAACACATTGGGAGGATAAAGGTACTGAGACTTATTCTAGAATGTTTTCTAAGATTCTAGAACACATTGTGAGGATAAAGGTAGAGACTTATTCTAGGATGTTTTCTGAGATTCTAGAACACCTTGTGAGGATAAAGGTATTGAGACTTATTCTATAATGTTTTCTGAGATTCTAGAACACTTAGAACAGTCCTCCATACAGAATCCTTTCAGATCATTGATATCCTCTGTCTGTGCTTATGGATTGACTCTCTTCAATTCACACCACAGGTTTTCAATGGGGTTCAAGTACGGAGACTGAGAGGGCCATTGTAAAAAAATGTAGATTTTTGTGGTTAATGAATCATTTCTTTGTGGATGTTGACGTGTGCTTGGGGTTATTTTCTTGCTGGAAGATCTACTTGTGTCTACGTTTCAGCCTCCTAACAGAGACAACCAGGGTTTTTGGATAAAATGTCTTGGTTCTGGGTAAAGATCATGATGCTGTTGACCTTAACATGGATCCCAGGACCAGTGGAAGCTATATAGTCCCATAGCATCAACGATCCAGCACAATATTTTACAGTAGGTACGGGGTTCTTCTCTGCTTGTGCATTCTCATTTTCAACGCCACGCCCACCACTGGTGTACGTGGCCAGAGATATGTATTTCCATGTCATCAGACCAAAGCCCCGGCTCCAGTCCATGTGCCCCAGTGTCATGTATCAAATTACAGGTGTTTACATCTGTTGGTTGACTTGAAAATAGAGCTCTTTACCTACTGTCAAACATGGTGGTGGATCTGTGCTGTCATGGGGCTATTTAGCCTCCATTCATCCTGGGATCCTTGTTAATAAGGTCAACGGCAAAATTAACTTTACTCAGTACCAAGACATGTGTGTCAACTACCTTTGAGGAAAAAGTTCCAACAAAATCTCTTTCTCTGAGCGATTGTATTAGTATAAAATAATCTCTTTTAAAAAAATGAGCATACAATATAGCTCAGTATTTAAATCATTTATTTAATATTTATTTTTTCTCATCTTTATCAAGGGTGTCAATCGTTTAGGACCCCCCGGTACATTTGAAAACATTTTCAGAAGAGAAGTAACAAACACATTTTTGAAGTGTCAAAAGGAAACTGTTGGCAACATGTAAAAAGCTAGCTTACTATGTAACAGGTATATGATGGAACAACATGTAAAAAGCTAGCTTACTATGTAACAGGTATATGATGGAACAACATAAAAAGCTAGCTTACTATGTAACAGGTATATGATGGAACAACATATAAAAAGCTAGCTTACTATGTAACGGGTATATGATGGAACAACATGTAAAAAGCTAGCTTACTATGTAACGGGTATATGATGGAACAACATGTAAAAAGCTAGCTTACTATGTAACGGGTATATGATGTAACAACATGTCAAAAGCTAGCTTACTATGTAACGGGTATATGATGGAACAACATATAAAAAGCTAGCTTACTATGTAACGGGTATATGATGGAACAACATGTAAAAAGCTAGCTTACTATGTAACGGGTATATGATGGAACAACATGTAAAAAGCTAGCTTACTATGTAACGGGTATATGATGGAACAACATGTAAAAAGCTAGCTTACTATGTAACGGGTATATGATGGAACAACATGTAAAAAGCTAGCTTACTATGTAACAGGTATATGATGGAACAACATGTAAAAAGCTAGCTTACTATGTAACGGGTATATGATGGAACAACATATAAAAAGCTAGCTTACTATGTAACGGGTATATGATGTAACAACATGTAAAAAGCTAGCTTACTATGTAACGGGTATATGATGGAACAACATATAAAAAGCTAGCTTACTATGTAACGGGTATATGATGGAACAACATGTAAAAAGCTAGCTTACTATGTAATGGGTATATGATGGAACAACATGTAAAAAGCTAGCTTACTATGTAACAGGTATATGATGGAACAACATGTAAAAAGCTAGCTTACTATGTAACAGGTATATGATGGAACAACATGTAAAAAGCTAGCTTACTATGTAACAGGTATATGATGGAACAACATGTAAAAAGCTAGCTTACTATGTAACAGGTATATGATGGAACAACATAAAAAGCTAGCTTACTATGTAACGGGTATATGATGGAACAACATGTAAAAAGCTAGCTTACTATGTAACGGGTATATGATGGAACAACATGTCAAAAGCTAGCTTACTATGTAACGGGTATATGATGGAACAACATGTAAAAAGCTAGCTTACTATGTAACGGGTATATGATGGAACAACATGTCAAAAGCTAGCTTACTATGTAATGGGTATATGATGGAACAACATGTCAAAAGCTAGTTTACTATGTAACGGGTATATGATGGAACAACATGTAAAAAGCTAGCTTACTATGTAACGGGTATATGATGGAACAACATGTAAAAAGCTAGCTTACTATGTAACGGGTATATGATGGAACAACATGTAAAAAGCTAGCTTACTATGTAACGGGTATATGATGGAACAACATGTAAAAAGCTAGCTTACTATGTAACGGGTATATGATGGAACAACATGTAAAAAGCTAGCTTACTATGTAACGGGTATATGATGGAACAACATATAAAAAGCTAGCTTACTATGTAACAGGTATATGATGGAACAACATGTAAAAAGCTAGCTTACTATGTAACGGGTATATGATGGAACAACATGTAAAAAGCTATCTTACTATGTAATGGGTATATGATGGAACGAACTTAACTTAAAACATGTACACTTTCACATACAGTTAAATACAGTAATGTCATTTTGTTATTGGCATGTTGTTTCTGAAATAAATACTACTTCTCTTAGTTACCTCTACAACAGATAATCATATAATATTTTTAATCAGGATTTTACACTAAACCAAAATGCTCAGATTTTTCTCAGCTCACAAAATAAACATGAATATATTGGTGTGTTATCCATAATCATAACAGTCATTGTTTAAGATTGATATTTTGACCGAATGTCACCAACATCCTGATCTAGATCACAGCACACAACCACACGTCCATTGAGGAAATTAAAGACCACTACGATTTGACAGCTTGGTTGACATTTCAAACACTTCTCTCTCCTCTTGTTACGGGATAAACTCTCTTCACATGTCTGCTGTGCCTCCTTCTAGCCATCCATCCCTCACTCTATCCCTCCATCCATCCCTCACCCTATCCCTCCATCCATCCCTCACTCTATCCCTCCATCCATCCCTCACCCTATCCCTCCCTCCATCCCTCCCTCCCTCCCTCTATCCATCCCTCACCCTATCCCTCCCTCCCTCCCTCCCTCCCTCCCTCCCTCCATCTATCCATCCATCCCTCACTCTATCCCTCCATCCATCCATCCTTCCCTCTCTCTAGCCATCCATCACTCCCTCCCTCCCTCCCTCCCTCCCTCCCTCCCTCCCTCCCTCCCTCCCTCCCTCCCTCCCTCCCTCCCTCCCTCCCTCCCTCCCTCCCTCCATCTATCCATCCATCCCTCACTCTATCCCTCCATCCATCCATCCTTCCCTCTCTCTAGCCATCCCTCCCTCCCTCCCTCCCTCTATCCATCCATCCATCACTCCCTCCCTCCCTCCATCCCTCCCTCCCTCCCTCCCTCCCTCTATCCATCCATCCTCCATGTGAACGGACCTCTGTCTTCTTCCTGGGCTCAGATCACCATCCAGTGTTGGAGCTGTGGAAACCAATGGGAAAGGACAATAAATACACTAAGGTAAGGTAAGGTAAGATAAGGTAGGATAAGGTAAGGTAAGGTAAGGTAGGGTAAGGTAGGGTAAGGTAGGGTAAGGTAGGGTAAGGTAAGGTAGGGTAAGGTAGGGTAAGGTAAGGTAGGGTAAGGTAAGGTAGGGTAGGGTAAGGTAGGGTAAGGTAAGGTAGGGTAGGGTAAGGTAGGGTAAGGTAAGGTAAGGTAAGGTAGTGTAAGGTAAGGTAGGGTAAGGTAGAGTAAGGTAGTGTAAGGTGAGGTAGGGTAGGGTAAGGTAGGGTAGGGTAAGGTAAGGTAAGGTAAGGTGGGGTAAGGTAGGGTAAGGTAGAGTAAGGTAGTATAAGGTGAGGTAGGGTAGGGTACGGTAATGTAGGGTAACGTAAGGTAAGGTAAGGTAAGGTAAGGTAAGGTGGGGTAAGGTAAGGTAGGGTACGGTAGGGTAAGGTAAGGTAGGGTAAGGTAAGGTAGGGTAGGGTAAGGTAAGGTTAGGTAAGGTAAGGTAGGGTAAGTTAAGGTAAGGTAGGGTAGGGTAAGGTAGGGTAGGGTAAGGTAGGGTAAGGTCAGGTAAGGTAGGGTAGGGTAGGGTAAGGTAAGGTAAGGTAAGGTAAGGTAAGGTAAGGTAAGGTAAGGTGGGGTAAGGTAAGGTAAGGTAAGGTAAGGTAAGGTAGTGTAAGGTAAGGTAAGGTAAGGTGGGGTAAGGTAAGGTAAGGTAAGGTAAGGTGGGGTAGGGTAAGGTAAGGTAGGGTAAGGTAAGGTAAGGTAGGGTAAGGTAAGGTAAGGTAAGCTGGGGTAGGGTAAGGTAAGGTAGGCTAAGGTAAGGTAAGGTAAGGTAAGTTAATGTAGGGTAAGGTAAGATAAGGTAAGGTAGGGTAAGGTCAGGTGGGGTAGGGTAAGGTAAGGTAAGGTAGGCTAAGGTAAGGTAAGGTAAGGTAAGGTAAGGTAAGGTAAGGTCAGGTAGGGTAAGGCAAGGTAAGGTAAGGTAGGGTAAGGTAGGGTAAGGTAAGGTAAGGTAAGGTAAGGTCAGGTAGGGTAAGGTAAGGTAAGGTAAGGTTAGGTAAGGTAAGGTTAGGTAAGGTGGGGTAAGGTAAGGTTAGGTAAGGTAGAGTAAGGTAAGTTAGGGTAAGGTAAGGTAAGGTAAGGTAAGGTAGGGTAAGGTAAGGTAAGGTAGGGTAAGGTAGGGTCAGGTAAGGTAAGGTAAGGTAAGGTAGGGTCAGGTAAGGTTAGGTAAGGTAAGGTAGGGTAAGGTTAGTTAAGGTAAGGTAAGGTAAGGTAAGGTAGGGTAAGGTAGGGTCAGGTAAGGTAAGGTAGTGTAAGGTAAGGTCAGGTAAGGTAGGGTAAGGTAAGGTAGGGTAAGGTAGGGTCAGGTAAGGTAAGGTAGTGTAAGGTAAGGTCAGGTAGGGTAAGGTAAGGTCAGGTAAGGTAGGGTAAGGTAAGGTAAGGTAGAGTAAGGTAAGGTAAGGTAGGGTAAGGTAAGGTCAGGAAAGGTAGGGTAAGGTAAGGTAAGGTAGGGTCAGGTAAGGTAAGGTAGTGTAAGGTAAGGTCAGGTAGGGTAAGGTAAGGTCAGGTAAGGTAGGGTAAGGTAAGGTAAGGTAAGGTAGGGTAAGGTAGGGTCAGGTAAGGTAAGGTCAGGAAAGGTAGGGTAAGGTAGGGTCAGGTAAGGTAAGGTCAGGAAAGGTAGGGTAAGGTAAGGTAAGGTAGGGTAAGGTAGGGTCAGGTAAGGTAAGGTAAGGTCAGGTAGGGTAAGGTAAGGTCAGGTAAGGTAGGGTAAGGTAAGGTAAGGTAGGGTAAGGTAAGGTAAGGTAAGGTAGGGTAAGGTAAGGTAAGGTCAGGAAAGGTAGGGTAAGTTAAGGTAAGGTAAGGTAGGGTAAGGTAAGGTAAGGTAAGGTCAGGTAAGGAAAGGAAAGGTCAGGTAAGGTAAGGTAGGGTAAGGTAAGGTAGGGTAAGGTCAGGTAAGGAAAGGTAAGGTTAGGTAAGGTGGGGTAAGGTAAGGTTAGGTAAGGTAGAGTAAGGTAAGTTAGGGTAAGGTAAGGTAAGGTAAGGTAAGGTAAGGTAGGGTAAGGTAAGGTAAGGTAGGGTAAGGTAGGGTCAGGTAAGGTAAGGTTAGGTAAGGTAAGGTAGGGTCAGGTAAGGTTAGGTAAGGTAAGGTAGGGTAAGGTTAGTTAAGGTAAGGTAAGGTAAGGTAGGGTAAGGTAGGGTCAGGTAAGGTAAGGTAAGGTAGGGTAAGGTAAGGTCAGGTAGGGTAAGGTAGGGTAAGGTAAGGTAGGGTAAGGTAGGGTCAGGTAAGGTAAGGTAGTGTAAGGTAAGGTCAGGTAGGGTAAGGTAAGGTCAGGTAAGGTAGGGTAAGGTAAGGTAAGGTAGAGTAAGGTAAGGTAAGGTAGGGTAAGGTAAGGTCAGGAAAGGTAGGGTAAGGTAAGGTAAGGTAAGGTAGGGTAAGGTAGGGTCAGGTAAGGTAAGGTAGTGTAAGGTAAGGTCAGGTAGGGTAAGGTAAGGTCAGGTAAGGTAGGGTAAGGTAAGGTAGGGTAAGGTAAGGTAAGGTAGGGTAAGGTAAGGTAAGGTAAGGTAGGGTAAGGTAAGGTAAGGTCAGGTAAGGAAAGGAAAGGTCAGGTAAGGTAAGGTAGGGTAAGGTAAGGTAGGGTAAGGTCAGGTAAGGAAAGGTAAGGTTAGGTAAGGTGGGGTAAGGTAAGGTTAGGTAAGGTAAGGTAGGGTAAGGTAAGGTAAGGTAAGGTAAGGTAAGGTAAGGTAAGGTAAGGTAAGGTAGGGTAAGGTAAGGTAAGGTAGGGTCAGGTAAGGTAAGGTTAGGTAAGGTAAGGTAGGGTCAGGTAAGGTTAGGTAAGGTAAGGTAGGGTAAGGTTAGTTAAGGTAAGGTAAGGTAAGGTAGGGTAAGGTAGGGTCAGGTAAGGTAAGGTAAGGTAGGGTAAGGTAAGGTCAGGTAGGGTAAGGTAAGGTCAGGTAAGGTAGGGTAAGGTAAGGTAGGGTAAGGTAGGGTCAGGTAAGGTAAGGTAGTGTAAGGTAAGGTCAGGTAGGGTAAGGTAAGGTCAGGTAAGGTAGGGTAAGGTAAGGTAAGGTAGAGTAAGGTAAGGTAAGGTAGGGTAAGGTAAGGTCAGGAAAGGTAGGGTAAGGTAAGGTAAGGTAAGGTAGGGTAAGGTAGGGTCAGGTAAGGTAAGGTAGTGTAAGGTAAGGTCAGGTAGGGTAAGGTAAGGTCAGGTAAGGTAGGGTAAGGTAAGGTAAGGTAAGGTCAGGAAAGGTAGGGTAAGGTAGGGTCAGGTAAGGTAAGGTCAGGAAAGGTAGGGTAAGGTAAGGTAAGGTAGGGTAAGGTAGGGTCAGGTAAGGTAAGGTAAGGTAAGGTCAGGTAGGGTAAGGTAAGGTCAGGTAAGGTAGGGTAAGGTAAGGTAGGGTAAGGTAAGGTAAGGTAAGGTAGGGTAAGGTAAGGTCAGGAAAGGTAGGGTAAGGTAAGGTAAGGTAGGGTAAGGTAAGGTAAGGTCAGGTAAGGAAAGGAAAGGTCAGGTAAGGTAAGGTAAGGTAGGGTAAGGTAAGGTAGGGTAAGGTCAGGTAAGGAAAGGAAAGGTCAGGTAAGGTAAGGTAAGGTAGGGTAAGGTAAGATAAGGTAGGGTAAGGTCAGGTAAGGAAAGGTCAGGTAAGGTAAGGTAGGGTAAGGTAAGGTAAGGTAGGGTAAGGTAAGGTAGGGTAAGGTAAGGTAGGGTAAGGTAGGGTAAGGTAAGGTAAGAAGGGGAGGTCAAGTAACGTCAAGTAAACAGTGAAGAGCAGCTTACCGTAAACCTCCTCACTTCTCCGTTGTCCACCAGGTGGTGTTCGTGCTCAGGCGTTATGGCGTAGGCCAGTCTCTACAGGAAGACAGGACGGGAAGCACTTACCAAAGGAACTAACTTGTCTTCATTATACAAATCATTGTGCATTACCAAGCTGGGATATTCATATTTGCTGGTGATGTTATAGCTCACCAACCATATTGCTCACATACCGAATATATATGTGTCACTGCCAGTGTTGACATGTCTGTGCATTGACGTTGATAATAGTGGGCATCACTTTGGTTAAAGGTGTCTGCTAAATCACCATAGCAGCATATATCAATACAAACCAGACTTCCCACTTATATAAACCAGACTTATATAAACCAGACTTATATAAACCAGACTTCCCACTTGTATAAACCAGACTTATGTAAACCAGACTTATATAAACCAGACTTCCCACTTGTATAAACCAGACTTATATAAACCAGACTTCCCACTTGTATAAACCAGACTTATATAAACCAGTCTTCCCACTTGTATAAACCAGACTTATATAAACCAGACTTCCCACTTATATAAACCAGACTTATGTAAACCAGACTTATATAAACCAGACTTCCCACTTGTATAAACCAGACTTCCCACTTGTATAAACCAGACTTATGTAAACCAGACTTATATAAACCAGACTTCCCACTTGTATAAATCAGACTTATATAAACCAGACTTCCCACTTGTATAAACCAGACTTATATAAACCAGACTTCCCACTTCTATAAACCATACTTATATAAACCAGACTTCCCACTTGTATAAACCAGACTTATATAAACCAGACTTCCCACTTGTATAAACCATACTTATATAAACCAGACTTCCCACTTGTATAAACCAGACTTATATAAACCAGACTTCCCACTTGTATAAACCAGACTTATATAAACCAGACTTACATCGCAGAACTTTCCAGGTAAGGTGCACATCTTGTAGATGGCATAGAGAGGCACCATGGTCATGGAGGATATAGCCAAGCACCAACCAATCATGTTGGCCCATATGGGAAACGTGTACGTCCCGTAGTTAGGAGGGTTAAAGGTTGCAAAGCTCACCACCACCATGAACTGGAGAAACAGAGGGTTTTGGGGTTAGGACACTTTCCTGTTTCTAGTCATAAGGACACTTAAGGACAAGCCTCTACTGAAGCTAGCAAACTGTAGTTAGTGCCTAGACCTTGGTGTGCATGACTGACAGCGGTCATAAGGACACTTATGGACCAGCCTCTACTGAAGCTAGCAAACCGTAGTTAGTGCCTAGAGCTTGGTGTGCATGACTGACAGCGGTCATAAGGACACTTATGGACCAGCCTCTACTGAAGCTAGCAAACTGTAGTTAGTGCCTAGACCTTGGTGTGCATGACTGACAGCGGTCATAAGGACACTTATGGACCAGACTCTACTGAAGCTAGCAAACCGTAGTTAGTGCCTAGACCTTGGTGTGCATGACTGACGGCGGTCATAAGGACACTTATGGACCAGCCTCTACTGAAGCTAGCAAACCGTAGTTAGTGCCTAGACCTTGGTGTGCATGACTGAGAGCTGTCATAAGGACACTTATGGACCAGCCTCTACTGAAGCTAGCAAACTGTAGTTAGTGCCTAGAGCTTGGTGTGAATGACTGACAGCGGTCATAAGGACACTTATGGACCAGCCTCTACTGAAGCTAGCAAACTGTAGTTAGTGCCTAGACCTTGGTGTGCATGACTGAGAGCTGTCATAAGGACACTTATGGACCAGCCTCTACTGAAGCTAGCAAACCGTAGTTAGTGCCTAGACCTTGGTGTGAATGACTGAGAGCTGTCATAAGGACACTTAAGGACTAGCCTCTACTGAAGCTAGCAAACCGTAGTTAGTGCCTAGACCTTGGTGTGCATGACTGAGAGCTGTCATAAGGACACTTATGGACCAGCCTCTACTGAAGCTAGCAAACCGTAGTTAGTGCCTAGACCTTGGTGTGAATGACTGAGAGCTGTCATAAGGACACTTAAGGACTAGCCTCTACTGAAGCTAGCAAACCGTAGTTAGTGCCTAGACCTTGGTGTGCATGACTGAGAGCTGTCATAAGGACACTTATGGACCAGCCTCTACTGAAGCTAGCAAACTGTAGTTAGTGCCTAGACCTTGGTGTGCATGACTGACAGCGGTCATAAGGACACATATGGACCAGCCTCTACTGAAGCTAGCAAACCGTAGTTAGTGCCTAGACCTTGGTGTGCATGACTGACAGCGGTCATAAGGACACTTATGGACCAGCCTCTACTGAAGCTAGCAAACTGTAGTTAGTGCCTAGACCTTGGTGTGCATGACTGACGGCGGTCATAAGGACACTTATGGACCAGCCTCTACTGAAGCTAGCAAACTGTAGTTAGTGCCTAGACCTTGGTGTGCATGACTGACGGCGGTCATAAGGACACTTATGGACCAGCCTCTACTGAAGCTAGCAAACCGTAGTTAGTGCCTAGACCTTGGTGTGCATGACTGACAGCGGTCATAAGGACACTTATGGACCAGCCTCTACTGAAGCTAGCAAACTGTAGTTAATGCCTAGACCTTGGTGTGAATGACTGAGAGCTGTCATAAGGACACTTATGGACCAGCCTCTACTGAAGCTAGCAAACCGTAGTTAGTGCCTAGACCTTGGTGTGCATGACTGACAGCGGTCATAAGGACACTTATGGACCAGCCTCTACTGAAGCTAGCGAACCGTAGTTAGTGCCTAGACCTTGGTGTGCATGACTGAGAGCTGTCATAAGGACACTTATGGACTAGCCTCTACTGAAGCTAGCAAACCGTAGTTAGTGCCTAGACCTTGGTGTGCATGACTGAGAGCTGTCATAAGGACACTTATGGACCAGCCTCTACTGAAGCTAGCAAACTGTAGTTAGTGCCTAGACCTTGGTGTGCATGACTGACAGCGGTCATAAGGACACATATGGACCAGCCTCTACTGAAGCTAGCAAACCGTAGTTAGTGCCTAGACCTTGGTGTGCATGACTGACAGCGGTCATAAGGACACTTATGGACCAGCCTCTACTGAAGCTAGCAAACTGTAGTTAGTGCCTAGACCTTGGTGTGCATGACTGACGGCGGTCATAAGGACACTTATGGACCAGCCTCTACTGAAGCTAGCAAACTGTAGTTAGTGCCTAGACCTTGGTGTGCATGACTGACGGCGGTCATAAGGACACTTATGGACCAGCCTCTACTGAAGCTAGCAAACTGTAGTTAGTGCCTAGACCTTGGTGTGAATGACTGACAGCGGTCATAAGGACACTTATGGACCAGCCTCTACTGAAGCTAGCAAACTGTAGTTAATGCCTAGACCTTGGTGTGAATGACTGAGAGCTGTCATAAGGACACTTATGGACCAGCCTCTACTGAAGCTAGCAAACCGTAGTTAGTGCCTAGACCTTGGTGTGCATGACTGACAGAGGTCATAAGGACACTTATGGACCAGCCTCTACTGAAGCTAGCAAACCGTAGTTAGTGCCTAGACCTTGGTGTGCATGACTGACAGCGGTCATAAGGACACTTATGGACCAGACTCTACTGAAGCTAGCAAACCGTAGTTAGTGCCTAGAGCTTGGTGTGCATGACTGACAGCGGTCATAAGGACACTTATGGACCAGCCTCTACTGAAGCTAGCAAACCATAGTTAGTGCCTAGAGCTTGGTGTGCATGACTGACAGCGGTCATAAGGACACTTAAGGACCAGCCTCTACTGAAGCTAGCAAACTGTAGTTAGTGCCTAGACCTTGGTGTGCATGACTGAGAGCTGTCATAAGGACACTTATGGACCAGCCTCTACTGAAGCTAGCAAACCGTAGTTAGTGCCTAGACCTTGGTGTGAATGACTGAGAGCTGTCATAAGGACACTTAAGGACTAGCCTCTACTGAAGCTAGCAAACCGTAGTTAGTGCCTAGACCTTGGTGTGCATGACTGAGAGCTGTCATAAGGACACTTATGGACCAGCCTCTACTGAAGCTAGCAAACCGTAGTTAGTGCCTAGACCTTGGTGTGAATGACTGAGAGCTGTCATAAGGACACTTAAGGACTAGCCTCTACTGAAGCTAGCAAACCGTAGTTAGTGCCTAGACCTTGGTGTGCATGACTGAGAGCTGTCATAAGGACACTTATGGACCAGCCTCTACTGAAGCTAGCAAACTGTAGTTAGTGCCTAGACCTTGGTGTGCATGACTGACAGCGGTCATAAGGACACATATGGACCAGCCTCTACTGAAGCTAGCAAACCGTAGTTAGTGCCTAGACCTTGGTGTGCATGACTGACAGCGGTCATAAGGACACTTATGGACCAGCCTCTACTGAAGCTAGCAAACTGTAGTTAGTGCCTAGACCTTGGTGTGCATGACTGACGGCGGTCATAAGGACACTTATGGACCAGCCTCTACTGAAGCTAGCAAACTGTAGTTAGTGCCTAGACCTTGGTGTGCATGACTGACGGCGGTCATAAGGACACTTATGGACCAGCCTCTACTGAAGCTAGCAAACCGTAGTTAGTGCCTAGACCTTGGTGTGCATGACTGACAGCGGTCATAAGGACACTTATGGACCAGCCTCTACTGAAGCTAGCAAACTGTAGTTAATGCCTAGACCTTGGTGTGAATGACTGAGAGCTGTCATAAGGACACTTATGGACCAGCCTCTACTGAAGCTAGCAAACCGTAGTTAGTGCCTAGACCTTGGTGTGCATGACTGACAGCGGTCATAAGGACACTTATGGACCAGCCTCTACTGAAGCTAGCGAACCGTAGTTAGTGCCTAGACCTTGGTGTGCATGACTGAGAGCTGTCATAAGGACACTTATGGACTAGCCTCTACTGAAGCTAGCAAACCGTAGTTAGTGCCTAGACCTTGGTGTGCATGACTGAGAGCTGTCATAAGGACACTTATGGACCAGCCTCTACTGAAGCTAGCAAACTGTAGTTAGTGCCTAGACCTTGGTGTGCATGACTGACAGCGGTCATAAGGACACATATGGACCAGCCTCTACTGAAGCTAGCAAACCGTAGTTAGTGCCTAGACCTTGGTGTGCATGACTGACAGCGGTCATAAGGACACTTATGGACCAGCCTCTACTGAAGCTAGCAAACTGTAGTTAGTGCCTAGACCTTGGTGTGCATGACTGACGGCGGTCATAAGGACACTTATGGACCAGCCTCTACTGAAGCTAGCAAACTGTAGTTAGTGCCTAGACCTTGGTGTGCATGACTGACGGCGGTCATAAGGACACTTATGGACCAGCCTCTACTGAAGCTAGCAAACTGTAGTTAGTGCCTAGACCTTGGTGTGAATGACTGACAGCGGTCATAAGGACACTTATGGACCAGCCTCTACTGAAGCTAGCAAACTGTAGTTAATGCCTAGACCTTGGTGTGAATGACTGAGAGCTGTCATAAGGACACTTATGGACCAGCCTCTACTGAAGCTAGCAAACCGTAGTTAGTGCCTAGACCTTGGTGTGCATGACTGACAGAGGTCATAAGGACACTTATGGACCAGCCTCTACTGAAGCTAGCAAACCGTAGTTAGTGCCTAGACCTTGGTGTGCATGACTGACAGCGGTCATAAGGACACTTATGGACCAGACTCTACTGAAGCTAGCAAACCGTAGTTAGTGCCTAGAGCTTGGTGTGCATGACTGACAGCGGTCATAAGGACACTTATGGACCAGCCTCTACTGAAGCTAGCAAACCATAGTTAGTGCCTAGAGCTTGGTGTGCATGACTGACAGCGGTCATAAGGACACTTAAGGACCAGCCTCTACTGAAGCTAGCAAACCGTAGTTAGTGCCTAGACCTTGGTGTGCATGACTGACAGCGGTCATAAGGACACTTATGGACCAGCCTCTACTGAAGCTAGCAAACCGTAGTTAGTGCCTAGACCTTGGTGTGAATGACTGAGAGCTGTCATAAGGACACTTATGGACCAGCCTCTACTGAAGCTAGCAAACTGTAGTTAGTGCCTAGAGCTTGGTGTGCATGACTGAGAGCTGTCATAAGGACACTTATGGACCAGCCTCTACTGAAGCTAGCAAACTGTAGTTAGTGCCTAGACCTTGGTGTGCATGACTGAGAGCTGTCATAAGGACACTTATGGACCAGCCTCTACTGAAGCTAGCAAACCGTAGTTAGTGCCTAGACCTTGGTGTGCATGACTGAGAGCTGTCATAAGGACACTTATGGACCAGCCTCTACTGAAGCTAGCAAACCGTAGTTAGTGCCTAGAGCTTGGTGTGCATGACTGACAGCGGTCATAAGGACACTTATGGACCAGCCTCTACTGAAGCTAGCAAACCGTAGTTAGTGCCTAGAGCTTGGTGTGCATGACTGAGAGCTGTCATAAGGACACTTATGGACCAGCCTCTACTGAAGCTAGCGAACTGTAGTTAGTGCCTAGAGCTTGGTGTGCATGACTGAGAGCTGTCAAAAGGAAACTTAAGGACTAGCCTCTACTGAAGCTAGCAAACCGTAGTTAGTGCCTAGACCTTGGTGTGCATGACTGAGGGCTGCATGTGGACTATTCACCTGGTTCCATTTTGCACCAGGTGAACTAAAAAAAAAGACTTTCTCTCTTCATGAACTCACCAGGAGGAAGCACGGGCTGACAAACTTCCAGCACAGCCTCCAGTACAGGCCTGGTCTCTGTCCGATCATCTCCTCGATGTCGTCACTGAACCGGTCCACTCCTGAAGGGAACAGTAGCAGTTCAAAACGTGTGACGGTCCGTCATTATAACCAGCGTCGGGGTCAATTCAAATTGAAAGCTGTCAATTCAGGAAGTAAATCTTCTTCTTTTTTTTTTAAAGACCATCGATTTTCAATGACTTCTCAATAGACTTAAAAGTAAAAGCTATTTATTACAAAAGTTTTTTTCTCAATTTTTAAAGTTTAAAACCAAATAAGTTCCCGAATTGACAACCTTTAATTCAGATTGAACCCGTACCCTGATCAAAAACCCTTGAGTCGTCATTCACAGAGCAAAGAGAGGGACAGGGGAAGGTTTCAACCACAGCAGACAGGAAACATTGTGGATGAACAATAGTTGTCTTTGAGTTCTCTCGTTCTGAGGAAACGACAGGACACTGGAAATACAAGGATATTAACATTCTGGTAACGTGTTTAATACCACCAGCATCCAGTCCTTTTCCTCATCTAGGCTTCTCCTACCTCAACCTTCTCTCTTAGTTCCTTGCCTGGGAGGCACTTCTCAAAGCCCAGGCATAATCCCAATGTGACTGGAGCCTATGGAGAGCAGGCAGCTGTTCCTGTGGAGGGCACAGGGTGCCACAGCCACCTGTCAGTAGAGATGGAGCCAGGGAAAAGGCCCGGAGAAGCCTGGGGCTAAAGTAGTCTGCCCTCCCAGGCTGAGGCCACCACGGCAGGGCAGCAAGCTGACCACTCTGACCCCCGAGCCACAAGGCTGGTTAGACACCCACAAACACACATGAATGCACACGCACACACACACTCACACACACACACACACACACACACACACACACACACACACACACACACACACACACACACACACACGAATGTAAGCACACACACACACACACACACACACACACACACACACACACACACACACACACACACACACACACACACACACACACACACACAAATGTAAGCACACACACACACACACACACGCACACACACACGCACACACACACAGCACTGTCTGGACCCCCTGACCAGCAGTATAGTAGATCAGACTAGCAGTCTAAACCAGAAGTGAGCTTTGGAGACGTTCTGTTTTAACCTGTAAAATGCCTGTGTGTTTTCAGATAAATGTTGTCTGAGCAAAGCAGGTTGCTCGTCTTACTGTAGTGTCACACTCAAGACAGTGTAAAGAACACACAGAGATGATCTTGTCGCCCCTTTTCATTAAACATCCAGGGTCTTATTCTGATGACATGATGGATCCTCTGTCGGGGCAGCAGGGTAGCCTAGTGGTTAGAGTGTAGAGGAGGTAGGGTAGCCTAGTGGTTAGAGTGTGGAGGCGGCAGGGTAGCCTAGTGGTTAGAGTGTGGAGGAGGCAGGTAGCCTAGTGGTTAGAGTGTGGAGGCGGCAGGGTAGCCTAGTGGTTAGAGTGTGGAGGTGGCAGGGTAGCCTAGTGGTTAGAGTGTAGGGGCGGCAGGTAGCCTAGTGGTTAGAGTGTAGAGGCAGCAGGGTAGCCTAGTGGTTAGAGTGTAGAGGCGGCAGGGTAGCCTAGTGGTTAGAGTGTAGAGGCAGCAGGGTAGCCTAGTGGTTAGAGTGTAGAGGCGGCAGGGTAGCCTAGTGGTTAGAGTGTGGAGGCGGCAGGGTAGCCTAGTGGTTAGAGTGTAGGGGCGGCAGGTAGCCTAGTGGTTAGAGTGTAGAGGCGGCAGGGTAGCCTAGTGGTTAGAGTGTAGAGGCGGCAGGGTAGCCTAGTGGTTAGAGTGTAGAGGCGGCAGGGTAGCCTAGTGGTTAGAGTGTAGAGGCGGCAGGGTAGCCTAGTGGTTAGAGTGTGGAGGCGGCAGGGTAGCCTAGTGGTTAGAGTGTAGAGGCAGCAGGGTAGCCTAGTGGTTAGAGTGTAGAGGCAGCAGGGTAGCCTAGTGGTTAGAGTGTAGAGGTGGCAGGGTAGCCTAGTGGTTAGAGTGTAGAGGCGGCAGGGTAGCCTAGTGGTTAGCCTAGTGGTTCCTAGGCCGTCATTGAAAATAAGAATCTTTTTCTTTTAACTGACTTGCCTAGTTAAATAAAGGTCAATTTAAAAAAATGAGGCTTGGCTGCCTTTTGACAAATACAAATCTATCTCTTATCTATTGATTATCTCTGAAGGTTAGTTTACCTGCACTGTTGACTAGATTATCTCTGAAGGTAGCTTACCTGCACTGTTGACTAGATTATCTCTGAAGGGAGCCTACCTGCACTGTTGACTAGATTATCTCTGAAGGTAGCCTACCTGCACTGTTGACTAGATTATCTCTGAAGGTAGCCTACCTGCACTGTTGACTAGATTATCTCTGAAGGTAGCCTACCTGCACTGTTGACTAGATTATCTCTGGAGGTAGCCTACCTGCACTGTTGACTAGATTATCTCTGAAGGAGATACCGCTACCTGCACTGTTGACTAGAGCACACGTGTCAAGATCAGAGTGGACACACACACACACATCCCTGCCCTGCCCGATACACATCCCATATAACGCCACATTTGTTGTGACAAAATCGTCAGTAAAGTTGAAAATGTGTTCAGTACATGGGAATTGAACATCAAAAGTTATTTTAATGTGCACTACATCATCACACACAGCCGTCTATCTGCAACAAGTCAACTTGAGGTAAACACACTTCTGGTGGCAAAATTAGCATTTTGTTTTTATGCTTATTATGCCCTATTTTTTAATATTCGCATGAAAATCTGGCGTCAATTGGATGGAAAACTATCTTATAAGGGACTTTGTTGGGCCTCCACAATCAATTTGAGATACTTGAAAAGGATGCTAGAGAAATGCTATTATCGGTAGCCACGACTTGAATGGGATTTGTGACACAAATGCTAAAGCGTTAGCGTGCGGAAACAGTGCCAGGGGAAATAAACACCAGAGTATGGATCGCTGTCATACCTCGTCCGCAGACTGTTTTCCGGGGTTAGGAAACCAATGTGTCCTTTTGTCATTTTGGGTGTACTATCCCTTTAAGTTAGAATTGAAAGACACGGCACAAGGGAATCTTCCATCGGGCCTAGCTTATATTTCTGACATCCGAGTATCATCAGAATCACAACAGACCCCCCCCCCCCCCCCAAAAACCCCATCAATCTTTACACCACAGACTGGGATGTTGACCTCAGATATTCAATATCAATCCACTATTATTTGTATGTAATGTGTCTCTGTCCACTCCAAACACCTAAACACTAAATAGTAATATGGACCATACACTCTGAGTGGCAGAGACACACCAGAGACAGGCTTTTTACCTCCCGGTCCTCTGACAGCTAACGAGGTAGTGTTGCATGGCGGCACAGCAGAGGAAGATCCAGACTGATATCCCATCAGACCCTATCAATGGTCTAATAGGACATCAGCTTGGATGGCCATGAAGAGCTAAGAGTCTCCCCTCCTCACCTCTTCCTCCCTCCCTCCTCCTCACGCCTCACCTCCTCCTCCCTCCACACCTCCTCCCTCCTCACCTCCTCCTCACCTCCTCCTCCTCCCTCCTCACCTCCTCCCTCCCTCCTCACCTCCTCCTCCTCCCTCCTCACCTCCTCCTCCTCCCTCCCTCCTCCTCACGCCTCACCTCCTCCTCCTCCCTCCTTACCTCTTCCTCCTCACCTCCTCCTCCTCTTCCCTCCTCCCTCCTTACCTCTTCCTCCCTCCCTCCTCACTCCTCACCTCCTCCTCACCTCCTCCTCCCTCCTCCTCCCTCCTCACCACTTCCTTCTCACCTCCTCCTCCCTCCCTCCTCCCTCCTTACCTCTTCCTCCCTCACTCCTCACCTCCTCCTCCCTCCCTCCTCCTCCCTCCTCACCACTTTCTTCTCACCTCCTCCTCCCTCCTTACCTCTTCCTCCCTCCCTCCTCCTTCCTCCTCACTCCTCACCTCCTCTCCCATCCTCCCCCCACCTCCTCTCCCCTCCTCACCGTAGAACCAGGCGATGCCGATGGCCTCAATAAGCACTCCAAAGAGAATGGATGTCCCAGCAGCAAAATGGTCCAGCAGAGTGAACACATAGATACCACCCTGAAGAGGAGAGGAGAGGAGAGGAGGGGAGGGGAGAGGAGAGGAGAGGAGAGGAGAGGAGAGGAGAGGAGAGGAGAGGAGAGGAGAGGAGAGGAGAGGAGAGGAGAGGAGAGGAGAGGAGAGGAGAGGAGAGGAGGGGATGGGGGGAGAGGAGAGGAGAGGAGGGGATGGGGGGAGAGGAGAGGAGAGGAGAGGAGAGGAGGGGATGGGGGGAGAGGAGAGGTTCCATTTGATGTCTCTTATATTAGCCATGTGTCATTCATGCAAATTCCTTAGATGCTTGAGGAATAACTTTACACACACTATTGTAAAGTGGCTGTTCCACTGATGTCAGAAGGTGAATTCACCAATTTGTAAGTCGCTCTGGATAAGAGCGTCTGCTAAATGACTTAAATGTAAATGTAAATGTAATGTTTTTCGTCCACTTACATTAGTGACACAGAACAGTGAGATTAGGAAGGTGGACACAACGATGAAGAGGGTGAAGAGTTCCCGGTGTTTGTGGAGAAACTTGAACTCATCCATCAATCCTGTGATCACTGACTCCATCCCTCCCATCTAGAGACCAGAGACAGAACACAGAACACAGAGCACAGAACATAGAACACAAAACACAGAACACAGAACACAGAACATAGAACACAGAGCACAGAACACAGAACATAGAACACAGAACACAGAGCACAGAACACAGAGCACAGAACATAGAACACAGAGCACAGAACACAGAACACAGAGCACAGAACACAGAACACAGAACATAGAACACAGAGCACAGAACACAGAACACAGAGCACAGAACACAGAACACAGAACACAGAACATAGAACACAGAGCACAGAACACAGAGCACAGAGCACAGAACACAGAGCACAGAACATAGAACACAAAACACAGAGCACAGAACACAGAACATAGAACACAGAGCACAGAACACAGAGCACAGAACACAGAACACAGAACATAGAACACAGAGCACAGAACACAGAACACAGAGCACAGAACACAGAACACAGAACATAGAGCACAGAACACAGAGCACAGAACATAGAACACAGAGCACAGAACACAGAGCACAGAACATAGAGCACAGAACACAGAGCACAGAACATAGAACACAGAGCACAGAACACAGAGCACAGAACATAGAACATAGAGCACAGAACACAGAGCACAGAACAAAGAACATAGAGCACAGAACACAGAGCACAGAACATAGAACATAGAGCACAGAACACAGAGCACAGAACATAGAACATAGAGCACAGAACACAGAGCACAGAACATAGAGCACAGAACACAGAGCACAGAACATAGAACACAGAGCACAGAACACAGAGCACAGAACATAGAACACAGAGCACAGAACACAGAGCACAGAACACAGAGCACAGAACACAGAGCACAGAACACAGAGCACAGAACATAGAACACAAAACACAGAACACAGAACATAGAACACAAAACACAGAGCACAGAACACAGAACATAGAACACAAAACACAGAGCACAGAACACAGAACACAGAACATAGAACACAAAACACAGAGCACAGAACACAGAACATAGAACACAAAACACAGAGCACAGAACACAGAGCACAGAACATAGAACACAAAACACAGAGCACAGAACACAGAACACAGAACATAGAACACAAAACACAGAGCACAGAACACAGAACATAGAACACAGAGCACAGAACACAGAGCACAGAACACAGAGCACAGAACACAGAGCACAGAACACAGAGCACAGAACATAGAACACAGAGCACAGAACACAGAGCACAGAACACAGAGCACAGAACACAGAGCACAGAACACAGAGCACAGAACATAGAACACAAAACACAGAACACAGAACATAGAACACAAAACACAGAGCACAGAACACAGAACATAGAACACAAAACACAGAGCACAGAACACAGAACACAGAACATAGAACACAAAACACAGAGCACAGAACACAGAACATAGAACACAAAACACAGAGCACAGAATACAGAGCACAGAACATAGAACACAAAACACAGAGCACAGAACACAGAACACAGAACATAGAACACAAAACACAGAGCACAGAACACAGAACATAGAACACAAAACACAGAGCACAGAACACAGAGCACAGAACACAGAGCACAGAACACAGAGCACAGAACACAGAGCACAGAACATAGAGCACAGAACATAGAACACAAAACACAGAGCACAGAACACAGAACACAGAACATAGAACACAAAACACAGAGCACAGAACACAGAACATAGAACACAAAACACAGAGCACAGAACACAGAGCACAGAACATAGAACACAAAACACAGAGCACAGAACACAGAACACAGAACATAGAACACAAAACACAGAGCACAGAACACAGAACATAGAACACAAAACACAGAGCACAGAACACAGAGCACAGAACACAGAGCACAGAACACAGAGCACAGAACACAGAGCACAGAACATAGAACACAAAACACAGAGCACAGAACACAGAACACAGAACATAGAACACAAAACACAGAGCACAGAACACAGAACATAGAACACAAAACACAGAGCACAGAACACAGAGCACAGAACATAGAACACAAAACACAGAGCACAGAACACAGAACACAGAACATAGAACACAAAACACAGAGCACAGAACACAGAACATAGAACACAAAACACAGAGCACAGAACACAGAGCACAGAACACAGAGCACAGAACACAGAACATAGAACACAGAACACAGAACATAGAACACAGAACACAGAACACAGAGCACAGAACATAGAACACAGAACACAGAGTACAGAACAGAGAACCCAGAACACAGAACATAGAACACAGAACACAGAACATAGAACACAGAACACAGAGTACAGAACAGAGAACCCAGAACACAGAACATAGAACACAGAACACAGAACACAGAACACAGAACACCATAATGTAGCTGAACTTGGTCCGTGCACTTTACCTAAAGCAGGACTAGCCAGTCCTGATCCTGCTGGGTCGGACCAAAAGCCTGCACACCTATTAGCTCCCCAGGAGTAGGGTTTGTCACCGCTAGCCTATAGCATGTTGGAACCTCAGAAACTGGAGGTTGATCAGTTCATAGTTTGTTCTATAATGGTGAGCGTTGTACTCACAGCACTGTCGATGCCCAGAGTCAGCAGCATGATGAAGAAGATGACTGCCCACACTGAGGATCCTGGTAATGTTGCAATGGCCTCTGGGTAGATGATGAACACCAGACCAGGACCTGTATGGGACACAACAACACAGATGAACGATCTGGTGTTAGTCAAACATCTATTTTGTGATGGGAGACGTGTCTGAAGAACGCAGCAAATCCAACATCTGTTTAATCAACAGCGGTGACAATGTAGACCACATAATTGATTTGTGCTGATAAACACATATAGATTTCCAATCAGCCCTGACACCAAGCCCAGAGCAGGTTTTTTTATAAACATTTTGATAAACAACATTTAATATTGCACGTCATAAAGACAAGTGGACATGACAACAATTTAGAGATCCCAATGATTGGCTGAAAAATATACTGGAAATGTCAATACATCTAACAATTTTTTATGAAAACAAAACAATCATATCAGGTCTCCATCGTTATCTGAGGAAAGAGTGTGGAGCATTAAGAATACTGACCATCTGTGGTCACCTTGTCCAGAACACTGAGAATACTGACCGTCTGTGGTCACCTTGTCCAGAACACTAAGAATACTGACCATCTGTGGTCACCTTGTCCAGAACACTAAGAATACTGACCATCTGTGGTCACCTTGTCCAGAACACTAAGACTACTGACCATCTGTGGCCACCTTGTCCAGAACACTAAGACTACTGACCATCTGTGGCCACCTTGTCCAGAACACTAAGAATACTGACCATCTGTGGTCACCTTGTCCAGAACACTAAGAATACTGACCATCTGTGGTCACCTTGTCCAGAACACTAAGAATACTGACCATCTGTGGCCACCTTGTCCAGAACACTAAGAATACTGACCGTCTGTGGTCACCTTGTCCAGAACACTAAGAATAATGACCGTCTGTGGTCACCTTGTCCAGAACACTAAGAATACTGACCATCTGTGGCCACCTTGTCCAGAACACTAAGAATACTGCCCATCTGTGGTCAACCTGTCCAGAACACTAAGAATACTGACCATCTGTGGCCACCTTGTCCAGAACACTAAGAATACTGACCATCTGTGGTCAACCTGTCCAGAACACTAAGAATACTGACCATCTGTGGTCACCTTGTCCAGAACACTAAGAATACTGACCATCTGTGGCCACCTTGTCCAGAACACTAAGAATACTGACCATCTGTGGTCAACCTGTCCAGAACACTAAGAATACTGACCGTCTGTGGTCACCTTGTCCAGAACATGAAGAATACTGACCATCTGTGGTCAACCTGTCCAGAACACTAAGAATACTGACCGTCTGTGGTCACCTTGTCCAGAACACTAAGAATACTGACCATCTGTGGTCACCTTGTCCAGAACACTAAGAATACTGACCGTCTGTGGTCACCTTGTCCAGAACACTAAGAATACTGACCATCTGTGGCCACCTTGTCCAGAACACTAAGAATACTGACCGTCTGTGGTCACCTTGTCCAGAACACTAAGAATACTGACCATCTGTGGTCACCTTGTCCAGAACACTAAGACTACTGACCATCTGTGGTCACCTTGTCCAGAACACTAAGAATACTGACCATCTGTGGTCACCTTGTCCAGAACACTAAGACTACTGACCGTCTGACCATCTGTGGTCACCTTGTCCAGAACACTAAGAATACTGACCGTCTGTGGTCACCTTGTCCAGAACACTGAGAATACTGACCATCTGTGGTCACCTTGTCCAGAACACTAAGACTACTGACCATCTGTGGTCACCTTGTCCAGAACACTAAGAATACTGACCATCTGTGGTCACCTTGTCCAGAACACTAAGACTACTGACCGTCTGACCATCTGTGGTCACCTTGTCCAGAACACTAAGAATACTGACCATCTGTGGCCACCTTGTCCAGAACACTAAGAATACTGACCATCTGTGGTCACCTTGTCCAGAACACTAAGAATACTGACCATCTGTGGCCACCTTGTCCAGAACACTAAGAATACTGACCGTCTGTGGTCAACATGTCCAGAACACTATGAATACTGACCATCTGTGGTCACTTTGTCCAGAACACTAAGAATACTGACCATCTGTGGTCGCCTTGTCCAGAACACTAAGACTACTGACCATCTGTGGTCACCTTGTCCAGAACATTACGACTACTGACCGTCTGTGGTCAACCTGTCCAGAACACTAAGACTACTGACCATCTGTGGTCACCTTGTCCAGAACACTAAGAATACTGACCATCTGTGGTCACCTTGTCCAGAACACTAAGACTACTGACCATCTGTGGCCACCTTGTCCAGAACACTAAGACTAATGACCATCTGTGGTCAACCTGTCCAGAACACTAAGAATACTGACCATCTGTGGCCACCTTGTCCAGAACACTAAGAATACTGACCATCTGTGGTCACCTTGTCCAGAACACTGAGAATACTGACCGTCTGTGGTCACCTTGTCCAGAACACTAAGAATACTGACCATCTGTGGTCACCTTGTCCAGAACACTGAGAATACTGACCATCTGTGGCCACCTTGTCCAGAACACTAAGACTACTGACCGTCTGTGGTCACCTTGTCCAGAACACTAAGACTACTGACCATCTGTGGCCACCTTGTCCAGAACACTGAGAATACTGACCATCTGTGGTCACCTTGTCCAGAACACTAAGAATACTGACCGTCTAACCGTCTGTGGTCACCTTGTCCAGAACACTAAGAATACCGACCATCTGTGGTCACCTTGTCCAGAATACTAAGACTACTGACCATCTGTGGTCACCTTGTCCAGAACACTGAGAATACTGACCATCTGTGGCCACCTTGTCCAATGGCACGCTGTGTTTATGGGACATGTAACCCAGGAAGGAGAAGATGACGAAGCCAGAGAAGAAGCTGGTCAGGGAGTTGATGGAACTGGTGATGATGGCATCTCTGGAAGAGAGAGTGAAGATGACAAGAACATATTCCTATACCTGGTAGTTCCAGAACAGACTGGTGTTATAGACATGGCCAGTAGGTATTACTGTCCTCTATAGAACAGACTGGTGTTATAGACATGGCCAGTAGGTATTACTGTCCTCTATAGAACAGACTGGTGTTATAGACATGGCCAGTAGGTATTACTGTCCTCTATAGAACAGACTGGTGTTATAGACATGGCCAGTGGGTATTACTGTCCTCTATAGAACAGACTGGTGTTATAGACATGTCCAGTAGGTATTACTGTCCTCTATAGAACAGACTGGTGTTATAGACATGGCCAGTAGGTATTACTGTCCTCTATAGAACAGACTGGTGTTATAGACATGGCCAGTAGGTATTACTGTCCTCTATAGAACAGACTGGTGTTATAGACATGGCCAGTAGGTATTACTGTCCTCTATAGAACAGACTGGTGTTATAGACATGGCCAGTAGGTATTACTGTCCTCTATAGAACAGACTGGTGTTATAGACATGGCCAGTAGGTATTACTGTCCTCTATAGAACAGACTGGTGTTATAGACATGGCCAGTAGGTATTACTGTCCTCTATAGAACAGACTGGTGTTATAGACATGGCCAGTAGGTATTACTGTCCTCTATAGAACAGACTGGTGTTATAGACATGGCCAGTAGTTATTACTGTCCTCTATAGAACAGACTGGTGTTATAGACATGGCCAGTAGGTATTACTGTCCTCTATGGAACAGACTGGTGTTATAGACATGGCCAGTAGGTATTACTGTCCTCTATGGAACAGACTGGTGTTATAGACATGGCCAGTAGGTATTACTGTCCTCTATAGAACAGACTGGTGTTATAGACATGGCCAGTAGGTATTACTGTCCTCTATAGAACAGACTGGTGTTATAGACATGGCCAGTAGGTACTACTGTCCTCTATAGAACAGACTGGTGTTATAGACATGGCCAGTAGGTATTACTGTCCTCTATGGAACAGACTGGTGTTATAGACATGGCCAGTAGGTATTACTGTCCTCTATAGAACAGACTGGTGTTATAGACATGGCCAGTAGATATTACTGTCCTCTATAGAACAGACTGGTGTTATAGACATGGCCAGTGGGTATTACTGTCCTCTATAGAACAGACTGGTGTTATAGACATGGCCAGTAGGTACTACTGTCCTCTATAGAACAGACTGGTGTTATAGACATGGCCAGTAGGTATTACTGTCCTCTATAGAACAGACTGGTGTTATAGACATGGCCAGTAGGTACTACTGTCCTCTATAGAACAGACTGGTGTTATAGACATGGCCAGTAGGTACTACTGTCCTCTATAGAACAGACTGGTGTTATAGACATGGCCAGTAGGTATTACTGTCCTCTATAGAACAGACTGGTGTTATAGACATGGCCAGTAGGTACTACTGTCCTCTATAGAACAGACTGGTGTTATAGACATGGCCAGTAGGTACTACTGTCCTCTATAGAACAGACTGGTGTTATAGACATGGCCAGTAGGTATTACTGTCCTCTATAGAACAGACTGGTGTTATAGACATGGCCAGTAGGTACTACTGTCCTCTATAGAACAGACTGGTGTTATAGACATGGCCAGTGGGTATTACTGTCCTCTATAGAACAGACTGGTGTTATAGACATGGCCAGTAGGTATTACTGTCCTCTATGGAACAGACTGGTGTTATAGACATGGCCAGTGGGTATTACTGTCCTCTATAGAACAGACTGGTGTTATAGACATGGCCAGTAGGTATTACTGTCCTCTATAGAACAGACTGGTGTTATAGACATGGCCAGTAGGTATTACTGTCCTCTATGGAACAGACTGGTGTTATAGACATGGCCAGTAGGTATTACTGTCCTCTATAGAACAGACTGGTGTTATAGACATGGCCAGTAGGTATTACTGTCCTCTATAGAACAGACTGGTGTTATAGACATGGCCAGTAGGTATTACTGTCCTCTATAGAACAGACTGGTGTTATAGACATGGCCAGTAGATATTACTGTCCTCTATAGAACAGACTGGTGTTATAGACATGGCCAGTAGGTATTACTGTCCTCTATGGAACAGACTGGTGTTATAGACATGGCCAGTAGGTATTACTGTCCTCTATAGAACAGACTGGTGTTATAGACATGGCCAGTAGGTATTACTGTCCTCTATGGAACAGACTGGTGTTATAGACATGGCCAGTAGTTATTAGTCCTCTATAGAACAGACTGGTGTTATAGACATGGCCAGTAGGTATTACTGTCATCTATAGAACAGACTGGTGTTATAGACATGGCCAGTAGGTATTACTGTCCTCTATAGAACAGACTGGTGTTATAGACATGGCCAGTAGGTATTACTGTCCTCTATGGAACAGACTGGTGTTATAGACATGGCCAGTGGGTACTACTGTCCTCTATAGAACAGACTGGTGTTATAGACATGGCCAGTAGGTATTACTGTCCTCTATATAACAGACTGGTGTTATAGACATGGCCAGTAGGTATTACTGTCCTCTATGGAACAGACTGGTGTTATAGACATGGCCAGTAGGTATTACTGTCCTCTATAGAACAGACTGGTGTTATAGACATGGCCAGTAGGTATTACTGTCATCTATAGAACAGACTGGTGTTATAGACATGGCCAGTGGGTATTACTGTCCTCTATAGAACAGACTGGTGTTATAGACATGGCCAGTAGGGCCTTCAAAGGTATTGTAATTCAGCAGCTCAGCAGCAGTTTGTCACCTCTGTTCGCCTCTCTAATAGAGACTATCAACACTGAGGGCAGCATACCAAATAGCACCCTATTCCCTACGCAGTGCTCTACTTTCAACCAGAGCCCTATGGGTCCTAGTCTAAAGTAGTAGTACTGTATAGTGAATAGGGTGTTATTTGGGACACGGACCCCTGGTTTTGTTCTGTGCTTCTTCTACTTTACCTATAGCAGTTGTTGCTGAATTTGTTATAGCTGGAGAACGCTATTAGCACACCAAACCCGACTCCCAAAGAGAAGCAGATCTGAGTGGCAGCATCTATCCAGACCTACACAACAAACAGCCGGGGGGACAGAGGACAACAGACACAGGGGGGGGGGGGGAGAAGGCTGTTATTAGAGATAATTGCAGGAAACTCATTCAACAGAAAGATGAAAGACACTTGTGAATACGGGGGTAATTTAGCAAATTGTTGCTGCATGCATGTGTCTAATCTAATTCTCAAATTGATGCTTTGAGTCCTTAGCGGTCGTGTGTTGCTACTGGAGGGGGGGGGGGACAGCTGGAGATTCTTACAGCGCCCTTATTAAGGCAAATGATTCATATATACATTTCATCAGTTGGGATTTCATGGATACTGAAATATTAAATTGTTTATAACAAACCTTATATTTTCCTGCACTAAATGACTACCTGTGGCGTTGAAATACAGAAATAAACATCAGCATATCTCTCTCACACACACACATAAACACACGCACACAATATGTATACAGTATATATATATATATGCAGGTAGTCTAGTGTTTAGAGCGAGATTGCTGGATCGAATCACCAAGCTGACAAGGTTAAAAATCTGTCATTGTGTCCCTGAACAAGGCAGTTAACCCACTGTTCCCCGGGCGCTGTGGATGTTGATTGAGGCAGCAACCCGCACCTCTCTGACTGGGTTAAATGCAGGAAGACACATTTCAGTTGAATGCAACTCGCTCTTGTCCTCTCTCTCTCTCTCTCTCTCTCTCTCTCTCTCTCTCTCTCTCTCTCTCTCTCTCTCTCTCTCTTTCTCACCCTCCCCCTCTCTTTCTCTCCATCTCTCTCTCTCTCTCTCTCTCTCTCTCTCTCTCTCTCTTTCTCTCCTCTCTCTCTCTCTCTCTCTCTCTCTCTCTTTCTCTCCCTCTCTCTCTCTCTTTTTCTCTCCCTCTCTCTCTCTCTCTCTCTCTCTCTCTCTCTCTCTCGCGCTCTCTTTCTCTGAGTCTCCCAATCTTTCTCTTTCTCTTCCTCTCACTCCTTCCTGTCTCTCTATCTCTCCCCCCTCTCCCCCAGTCTTACCTGAGGCTCACAGAGTCGTAGGAAGTCGACGCTGAGGTAGGCCTTAATGCCATCCATGGCTCCAGGGAGGGTGACCCCACGCAGCAGCAGGACGGTCAGGACCACGTAGGGCATGGTGGCTGTGATCCACACAACCTGCACGGGAACACATGGACTCAACAACCTGGCCCACTCTGTTCTGTTCTAGGCCAGGACTCAACAACCTGGCCCACTCTGTTCTGTTCTAGGCCAGGACTCAACAACCTGGCCCACTCTGTTCTGTTCTAGGCCAGGACTCAACAACCTGGCCCACTCTGTTCTGTTCTAGGCCAGGACTCAACAACCTGGCCCACTCTGTTCTGTTCTAAGCCAGGACTCAACAACCTGGCCCACTCTGTTCTGTTCTAAGCCAGGACTCAACAACCTGGCCCACTCTGTTCTGTTCTGTTCTTTACACATAGACTCAACAACCTGACCCACTCTGTTCTGTTCTTTACACATAGACTCAACAACCTGGCCCACTCTGTTCTGTTCTAGGCCGGGACTCAACAACCTGGCCCACTCTGTTCTGTTCTTTACACATAGACTCAACAACCTGGCCCACTCTTTTCTGTTCTTTACACATAGACTCAACAACCTGACCCACTCTGTTCTGTTCTTCACACATAGACTCAACAACCTGGCCCACTCTGTTCTGTTCTTTACACATAGACTCAACAACCTGGCCCACTCTGTTCTGTTCTTTACACATAGACTCAACAACCTGGCCCACTCTGTTCTGTTCTTTACACATAGACTCAACAACCTGGCCCACTCTGTTCTGTTCTAGGCCAGGACTCAACAACCTGGCCCACTCTGTTCTGTTCTTTACACATAGACTCAACAACCTGGCCCACTCTGTTCTGTTCTTTACACATAGACACAACAACCTGGCCCACTCTGTTCTGTTCTAGGCCAGGACTCAACAACCTGGCCCACTCTGTTCTGTTCTTTACACATAGACTCAACAACCTGGCCCACTCTGTTCTGTTCTTTACACATAGACTCAACAACCTGGCCCACTCTTTTCTGTTCTTTACACATAGACTCAACAACCTGGCCCACTCTGTTCTGTTCTAGGCCGGGACTCAACAACCTGGCCGATCTTTGTTCTGTTCTGTTCTGTTCTGTTCTAGGCCAGGACTCAACAACCTGGCCCACTCTGTTCTGTTCTTTACACATAGACTCAACAACCTGGCCCACTCTGTTCTGTTCTTTACACATACTCAACAACCTGGCCCACTCTGTTCTGTTCTAGGCCGGGACTCAACAACCTGGCCCACTCTGTTCTGTTCTTTACACATAGACTCAACAACCTGGCCCACTCTTTTCTGTTCTTTACACATAGACTCAACAACCTGACCCACTCTGTTCTGTTCTTTACACATAGACTCAACAACCTGGCCCACTCTGTTCTGTTCTTTACACATAGACTCAACAACCTGGCCCACTCTGTTCTGTTCTTTACACATAGACTCAACAACCTGGCCCACTCTCTTCTGTTCTAGGCCAGGACTCAACAACCTGGCCCACTCTGTTCTGTTCTGTTCTGTTCTTTACACATAGACTCAACAACCTGGCCCACTCTCTTCTGTTCTAGGCCAGGACTCAACAACCTGGCCCACTCTGTTCTGTTCTGTTCTACATACATAGACTCAACAACCTGACCCACTCTGTTTTGTTCTTTACACATAGACTCAACAACCTGACCCATCTCTGTTCTGTTCTAGGCCAGGACTCAACAACCTGACCCATCTCTGTTCTGTTCTAGGCCAGGACTCAACAACCTGGCCCATCTCTGTTCTGTCCTAGGCCAGGACTTAATACCCTGCTCATAGAGCTACAGATAGTGTCCCTGTTCTGGTGTTCCGTTCTGCTCACAGGGCCTGATCTGACTTCACCTGGACATCCTGCTCTACTGTTCTGGTGTTCTGCTCACAGGGCCTGATCTGACTTCACCTGGACATCCTGCTCTACTGTTCTGGTGTTCTGCTCACAGGGCCTGATCTGACTTCACCTGGACATCCTGCTCTACTGTTCTGGTGTTCTGCTCACAGGGCCTGATCTGACTTCACCTGGACATCCTGCTCTACTGTTCTGGTGTTCTGCTCACAGGGCCTGATCTGACTTCACCTGGACATCCTGCTCTACTGTTCTGGTGTTCTGCTCACAGGGCCTGATCTGACTTCACCTGGACATCCTGCTCTACAGTGGGCTAATCTTTCACATCCAGAACGAGTGCCCATTGTAAGACAAAACTAGCCACATTTGGGACATAGGTACCCTGACGTACCCTGAGACATTTACACATGGAGCCATCAGAGACTTGGATGCTGAGGACCATGCAACAGCCATCTTACAAAAATGTCAGTCAACAGTAACACAATTTCACTATTTCTAGATAAAAGTACTACATGTCAGCAAAGAGGTATATTTATGTACCCTTAAAATAGGTTGATGTGGAGCCTGTACAGATTCCGAGGACCACCTACCTTCCCTGAGGTCTTGACCCCCTTCCAGAGGCTGAAGTACAGAACCACGATGACCACAGCTAGACAGGATGTCAGCTGCCAACGAGGCAGACCCAGGTCTGCTATACCCTCACTGTCCTGTAGGTGGAGCACCCCACGCCTGGAACAGATCAGTTATAACAGGTTATAACAACTAATCCACTAACAGCTAGGTAACTAACAGTCCCAGGTCAGCTATACCCTCACTGTCCTGTAGGTGGAGCACCCCACGCCTGGAACAGATCAGTTATAACAACTAATCCACTAACAGCTAGGTAACTAACAGTCCCAGGTCAGCTATACCCTCACTGTCCTGTAGGTGGAGCACCCCACGCCTGGAACAGATCAGTTATAACAGGTTATAACAACTAATCCACTAACAGCTAGGTAACTAACAGTCCCAGGTCAGCTATACCCTCACTGTCCTGTAGGTGGAGCACCCCACGCCTGTAACAGATCAGTTATAATAGGTTTTAACAACTAATCCACTAACAGCTAGGTAACTAACAGTCCCAGGTTAGCTATACCCTCACTGTCCTGTAGGTGGAGCACCCCACGCCTGTAACAGATCAGTTATAATAGGTTTTAACAACTAATCCACTAACAGCTAGGTAACTAACAGTCCCAGGTCAGCTATTCCCTCACTGTCCTGTAGGTGGAGCACCCCACGCCTGGAACAGATCAATTATAACAGGTTATAACAACTAATCCACTAACAGCTAGGTAACTAACAGTCCCAGGTCAGCTATACCCTCACTGTCCTGTAGGTGGAGCACCCCACGCCTGGAACAGATCAGTTATAACAGGTTATAACAACTAATCCACTAACAGCTAGGTAACTAACAGTCCCAGGTCAGCTATACCCTCACTGTCCTGTAGGTGGAGCACCCCACGCCTGGAACAGATCAATTATAACAGGTTATAACAACTAATCCACTAACAGCTAGGTAACTAACAGTCCCAGGTCAGCTATTCCCTCACTGTCCTGGAGGTGGAGCACCCCACGCCTGGAACAGATCAGTTATAACAGGTTATAACAACTAATCCACTAAAAGCTAGGTAACTAACAGTCCCAGGTCAGCTATATAACAACACATCATACTGTTACCAATGACTAACAACAACTAACTAACAACCTATAACTAACAACACATCATACTAAGTGGAGAAACACTGCAGTGACTATCAACTAAGAATGAAGAGAAGAATTAGAAGAAGAAAAAGTTGAAGAAGGAGAAGAAGAAGAAAAAGTAGAAGTAGAAGAAGAAGAAAAAGTAGAAGAAGGAGAAAATGAGAAGAAGGAGAAGAAGAAGAAGAAGAAAAAGGAGAAGAAGGAGAAGAAGAAGAAGAAAAAGTAGAAGAATGAGAAGGAGAAGAAGAAGAAGAAAAAGGAGAAGAAGGAGAAGAAGAAGAAAAAGTAGAAGAATGAGAAGGAGAAGAAGGAGAAGAAGAAAAAGTAGAAGGAGAAGAAGAAGAAGAAAAATGAGAAGAAGGAGAAGAAGAAGAAAAAGTAGAAGAAGGAGAAGAAGAAGAAGAAAAAGTAGAAGAAGGAGAAGAAGAAGAAGAAGAAAAAGTAGAAGGAGAAGAAGAAGAAGAAAAAGGAGAAGAAGGAGAAGAAGAAGAAAAAGTAGAAGAAGGAGAAGAAGAAGAAGAAAAAGTAGAAGAAGGAGAAGAAGAAGAAAAAGGAGAAGGAGAAGAAGAAGAAGAAAAATGAGAAGGAGAAGAAAAAGTAGAAGGAGAAGAAGAAGAAAAAGGAGAAGAAGAAAAAGTAGAAGAAGGAGAGGATATCTTTGTGTCAACTGAATGGCCCTGACTCAGACGAGATGAAATTGCTCCCAGGTGGAGATAAAGATAGTGACTGCCTGTCTGTCCATGACTCCATGACAGGTCTGAAATGTCAAAACAAACCGCCTTTGCTAAAAATACGAGACACCTGTTAATCTAACAACAACACTGGATACAGTATCTCCATGGACGACCAGGAGTGTAGACACATGGATACAGTATCTCCGTGGACGACCAGGACATGAAGACATGGATACAGTATCTCCATGGACGACCAGGAGTGTAGACACATTGATACAGTATCTTCATGGACGACCAGGACATGAAGACATGGATACAGTATCTCCATGGACGACCAGGACATGAAGACATGGATACAGTATCTCCATGGACGACCAGGAGTGTAGACACATTGATACAGTATCTCCGTGGACGACCAGGACATGAAGACATGGATACAGTATCTCCATGGACGACCAGGAGTGTAGACACATTGATACAGTATCTTCATGGACGACCAGGACATGAAGACATGGATACAGTATCTCCATGGACGACCAGGACATGAAGACATGGATACAGTATCTCCATGGACGACCAGGAGTGTAGACACATTGATACAGTATCTCCATGGACGACCAGGAGTGTAGACACATGGATACAGTATCTCCGTGGACGACCAGGACATGAAGACATGGATACAGTATCTCCATGGACGACCAGGACATGAAGACATGGATACAGTATCTCCATGGGCGACCAGGACATGAAGACATGGATACAGTATCTCCATGGACGACCAGGACAATGAAGACATGGATACAGTATCTCCATGGACGACCAGGACATGAAGGTATGGATACAGTATCTCCATGGACGACCAGGACATGAAGGTATGGATCAGTATCTCCATGGACGACCAGGACATGAAGGTATGGATCAGTATCTCCATGGACGACCAGGACATGAAGGTATGGATACAGTATCTCCATGGACGACCAGGACATGAAGACATGGATACAGTATCTCCATGGACGACCAGGACAATGAAGACATGGATACAGTATCTCCATGGACGACCAGGACATGAAGGTATGGATACAGTATCTCCATGGACGACCAGGACTATAAAGGTATGGAAACACATAGACCAGGATGTGAACTTCTGGCTCTCTCAGGCATGTCTTCTGGGTCCAGGTTTCAAATAAAGTCTGCTTACGAATGTGCACCTTTGTGTAAGTGAATGTCAACGAGAGAAAAAGGTGAAGCTGATCCCTCTCAAAAATGCCCATAGTTGACACACGTCAGAGCAACAAAAATACTTTAAGAAAGAAGTCAACCGTCTCAGTTCAGACTCGGATCTAGAGACGAAACACCAGACTCACTCAAAGTACTCGGCTGCGGGCGTGGACTTGTGCGTGTCGTTGAGGGAGTTGTTGAAGGCCCAGAGGTCCGAGCAGTTGGGGCTGTTCCAGGTGTTGTTACAGTGGACCCAGGGCAGCTCTCCGGTGAAGGAAGAGAACAGGTAGAACAGGGCCCAGGCTATAATCACGTTGTAGTAGAAGCCCACGTACAGACTGATCAGGATCACTGTGAAACCAACACCTGGGGAGAAAAGGTGAAAGGTCATAGTTCAAGGTCACAATGGTTTACAATACAGGCTCAGACTATAGCAGAGGTAGACAGAAAACACAAAACAGGGGATCAAAAATATCACAATAAATAATTGACATCCACTGGAAGTATCCCAAAGGCCAAAGGTCATATCTGTTCCTGGAATAACTCAAAATAAAACACACCTCCTATGAACCTCAACACTCCTACATTCTTACATATTTTACATAAACACTTTTCAGAAGTAAACTAGAACTAGAACACACACGGATAACACAGAATTATTATTATTTTTTTTTAAAGACGCTTTAACATGAAAGACAACAACAAGCCAAGCTGTCTAAAGGTTGGCCTCTCCTCTCTCTACCCTTTATTTATCCTCAGATCTGCCCTTTCCGTGAGTTTAGCACCATGTCCGCGCTCTACTGTTCACTTTCATCCTAACCTTCAAGACCAACGCGGGTCCATCTCTTTTGTTCTGATGGCGATAACGACGTCCTGGATCTTTTCCCAATGGCTCTTTTAAATCTACAGGAAGTGATATTTGTCGAGGCGGAACCATTAGCGTCACGAGTGATCGTGTCGTCTTTTTGAAAACATTGATCGTTAGGGGGGAAAAAAACAAACGATCAGATGTAATTGCAGCGATTCCCTGTTGAGTGACAGCAGCTATTCTCTCTGTCTCAGCTTAGGGGGCTGGGTGCATGTGAGATTAAAACAACAACATCCAATACTGACACTCAGTCAGGGAACCTTAAGATAGAGACGGATAGACCGATGGATGGATGGATGGCTGAATGGCTGGGTGGGTGGGTGGGTGGCTGGGTGGGTGGCTGGGTGGGGGGCTGGGTGGCTGGGTGGGTGGGTGGCTGGGTGGGTGGGTCGCTGGGTGGGTGGCTGGGTGGGGGCTGGGTGGGTGGCTGGGTGGTTAGGTGGCTGGGTGGTTAGGTGGCTGGGTAGTTAGGTGGCTGGGTAGTTAGGTGGCTGGGCAGACGGAGAGACAGTGGGGTGGAAGGGCAGTCAGACAGACTGCCTTCAAACTCAGATTGATGTTATCATCTATGCATAGTCACTTTAATAACTATACATACAGTGCCTTGCGAAAGTATTCGGCCCCCTTGAACTTTGCGACCTTTTGCCACATTTCAGGCTTCAAACATAAAGATATAAAACTGTATTTTTTGTGAAGAATCAACAACAAGTGGGACACAATCATGAAGTGGAACGACATTTATTGGATTTTTCAAACTTTTTTAACAAATCAAAAACTGAAAAATTGGGCGTGCAAAATTATTCAGCCCCCTTAAGTTAATGCTTTGTAACATTGGATCATTCAGAGATCCTCACTGAACTTCTGGAGAGAGTTTGCTGCACTGAAAGTAAAGGGGCTGAATAATTTTGCACGCCCAATTTTTCAGTTTTTGATTTGTTAAAAAAGTTTGAAATATCCAATAAATGTCGTTCCACTTCATGATTGTGTCCCACTTGTTGTTGATTCTTCACAAAAAAATACAGTTTTATATCTTTATGTTTGAAGCCTGAAATGTGGCAAAAGGTTGCAAAGTTTAAGGGGGCCGAATACTTTCGCAAGGCACTGTACATGTACATATTACCTCAACTAACAGGTGCCACCACACATTGACTCTGTACCGGTACTCCCTGTATAAAGCCTCCACATTGACTCTGTACCGGTACCCCCTGTATATAGCCTCCACATTGACTCTGTACCGGTACCCCATGTATATGGCCTCCTCATTGACTCTGTACCGGTACCCCCTGTATATAGCCTCCACATTGACTCTGTACCGGTACCCCCTGTATATAGC
>NC_088240.1:94406802-94414302 GCF_036934945.1 Oncorhynchus masou masou | reverse complement strand
CTCAGTGAACGTTCTCTAACCGTAGAAGGTGCAACTAATTGCTATAAGGTTATTTCACCAACTCAGTGAACATTCTAACCGTAGAAGGTGTAACTAATTGCTATAAGGTTATTTCACCAACTCAGTGAACGTTCTAACAGTAGAAGGTGTAACTAATTGCTATAAGGTTATTTCACCAACTCAGTGAACGTTCTAACCGTAGAAGGTGTAACTAATTGCTATAAGGTTATTTCACCAACTCAGTGAACATTCTAACCGTAGAAGGTGTAACTAATTGCTATAAGGTTATTTCACCAACTCAGTGAACGTTCTAACAGTAGAAGGTGTAACTAATTGCTATAAGGTTATTTCACCAACTCAGTGAACGTTCTAACAGTAGAAGGTGTAACTAATTGCTATAAGGTTATTTCACCAACTCAGTGAACGTTCTAACAGTAGAAGGTGTAACTAATTGCTATAAGGTTATCTCACCAACTCAGTGAACGTTCTAACAGTAGAAGGTGTAACTAATTGCCATAAGGTTATTTCACCAACTCAGTGAACGTTCTAACAGTAGAAGGTGTAACTAATTGCTATAAGGTTATCTCACCAACTCAGTGAACGTTCTAACAGTAGAAGGTGTAACTAATTGCTATAAGGTTATTTCACCAACTCAGTGAACGTTCTAACAGTAGAAGGTGTAACTAATTGCTATAAGGTTATTTCACCAACTCAGTGAACGTTCTAACAGTAGAAGGTGTAACTAATTGCTATAAGGTTATCTCACCAACTCAGTGAACGTTCTAACAGTAGAAGGTGTAACTAATTGCTATAAGGTTATTTCACCAACTCAGTGAACGTTCTAACAGTAGAAGGTGTAACTAATTGCTATAAGGTTATCTCACCAACTCAGTGAACGTTCTAACAGTAGAAGGTGTAACTAATTGCTATAAGGTTATCTCACCAACTCAGTGAACGTTCTAACAGTAGAAGGTGTAACTAATTGCTATAAGGTTATTTCACCAACTCAGTGAACGTTCTAACAGTAGAAGGTGTAACTAATTGCTATAAGGTTATTTCACCAACTCAGTGAACGTTCTAACCGTAGAAGGTGTAACTAATTGCTATAAGGTTATCTCACCAACTCAGTGAACATTCTAACCGTAGAAGGTGTAACTAATTGCTATAAGGTTATTTCACCAACTCAGTGAATATTCTAACCGTAGAAGGTGTAACTAATTGCTATAAGGTTATTTCACCAACTCAGTGAACATTCTAACCGTAGAAGGTGTAACTAATTGCTATAAGGTTATTTCACCAACTCAGTGAACGTTCTCTAACCGTAGAAGGTGCAACTAATTGCTATAAGGTTATTTCACCAACTCAGTGAATATTCTAACCGTAGAAGGTGTAACTAATTGCTATAAGGTTATTTCACCAACTCAGTGAACATTCTAACCGTAGAAGGTGTAACTAATTGCTATAAGGTTATTTCACCAACTCAGTGAACGTTCTCTAACCGTAGAAGGTGTAACTAATTGCTATAAGGTTATTTCACCAACTCAGTGAACGTTCTAACCGTAGAAGGTGTAACTAATTGCTATAAGGTTATTTCACCAACTCAGTGAACATTCTAACCGTAGAAGGTGTAACTAATTGCTATAAGGTTATTTCACCAACTCAGTGAACGTTCTAACAGTAGAAGGTGTAACTAATTGCTATAAGGTTATTTCACCAACTCAGTGAACGTTCTCTAACCGTAGAAGGTGTAACTAATTGCTATAAGGTTATTTCACCAACTCAGTGAACATTCTAACCGTAGAAGGTGTAACTAATTGCTATAAGGTTATTTCACCAACTCAGTGAACATTCTAACCGTAGAAGGTGTAACTAATTGCTATAAGGTTATTTCACCAACTCAGTGAACGTTCTAACAGTAGAAGGTGTAACTAATTGCTATAAGGTTATCTCACCAACTCAGTGAACGTTCTAACCGTAGAAGGTGTAACTAATTGCTATAAGGTTATTTCACCAACTCAGTGAACGTTCTAACCGTAGAAGGTGTAACTAATTGCTATAAGGTTATCTCACCAACTCAGTGAACGTTCTCTAACCGTAGAAGGTGTAACTAATTGCTATAAGGTTATTTCACCAACTCAGTGAACGTTCTAACAGTAGAAGGTGTAACTAATTGCTATAAGGTTATTTCACCAACTCAGTGAACGTTCTAACCGTAGAAGGTGTAACTAATTGCTATAAGGTTATTTCACCAACTCAGTGAACGTTCTAACCGTAGAAGGTGTAACTAATTGCTATAAGGTTATCTCACCAACTCAGTGAACGTTCTCTAACCGTAGAAGGTGTAACTAATTGCTATAAGGTTATTTCACCAACTCAGTGAACGTTCTAACAGTAGAAGGTGTAACTAATTGTTGAAGATAATCAGCAGTTTGATCAGCCGAAGAGATCTCTTTTATCTTTAAAGGGTAAGGCCTCACACTCGCCCCTATCAGCCCTCCTGACTGCTCAAACACGCATAGATAAGGATTCATCTCTCTCTTCATTTTGCTCTCTTCCTTCCTTCCTTCCTTCCTTCTTCCTTCCTTCCTTCCTTCCTTCCTTCCTCTCTCTCTTCATTTTGCTCTCTTCCTTTCTTCCTCTCTCTCTTCATTTTGCTCTCTTCCTTCCTTCCTTCCTTCCTTCCTTCCTTCCTTCCTTCCTTCCTTCCTTCCTTCCTTCCTTCCTTTCTCTCTCTCTCTCTCTCTCTCTCTCTCTCTCTCTCTCTCTCTCTCTCTCTCTATCCCCCCTCTTCTCTCTGCCCACTATTTCCCTCTCACTCTCTCTCTCTCAATTCAATTCAAGGGGCTTTATTGACATGGGAAACATGTTTACATTGCCATAGCAAGTGAAATGGATAAACAAAAGTGAAATAAACAATAAATAGTGAACAGTAAATGCTATACTCACAAACTTCCAAAAGAATAAAGATATTACAAATGTCATATTATGTCTATATAGAGTGTTGTAACAATGTACAAATGGTTAAAGAACACAAGGGAAAATAAATAAGCATAAATATGGGTTGTATTTACAATGGTGTGTGTTCTTCACTGGTTGCCCTTTTCTTGTGGCAACAGGTCACACATCTTGCTGCTGTGATGAAACACTGTGGTATTTCACCCAGTAGATATGGGAGTTTATCAAAATTGGATTTGTGTCTGTGTAATCTGAAGGAAATATGTGTCTCTAATATGGTCCTACATTGGGCAGGAGGTTAGGAAGTGCAGCTCAGTTTCCACCTCATTTTGTGGGCAGTGAGCACATAGCCTGTCTTCTCTTGAGAGCCATGCCTGCCTACGGCGGCCTTTCTCAATAGCAAGGCTATGCTCACTGAGTCTGTACATAGTCAAAGCTTTCCTTAATTTTGGGTCAGTCACAGTGGACAGGTATTCTGCCGCTGTGTACTCTCTGTGTAGGGCCAAATAGCATTCTAGTTTGCTCTGTTTTTTTGTTAATTCTTTCCAATGTTTCAAGTAATTATCTTTTTGTTTTCTCATGATTTGGTTGGGTCTATTTGCATTGCTGGCTCTGTGGGGTGTGTTTGTGAACACAGCCCCAGGACCAGCTTGCTTAGGGGACTCTTCTCCAGGCTCATCTCTCTGTAGGTGATGGCTTTGTTATGGAAGGTTTGGGAATCGCTTCCTTTTAGGTGGTTGTATAATTTAACGGCTCTTTTCTGGATTTTTAAATTTAGCGGGTATAATTAGCGGACCCCAGACCTCACAACCATAAAGAGAAATGGATTCTACAACTGATTCAAGTATTTTTAGCCAGATCCTCATTGGTATGTCAAATGTATGTTCCTTTTGATGGCACAGATTGCCCTTCCTGCCTTGTCTCTTCAGATCGTTCACAGCTTTGTGGAAGTTACCTGTGGAGCTGATGTTTAGGCCAAGGTATGTATCATTTTTCGTGTGCTCTAGGGCAACGGTGTCGGGATGGAATTTGTATTTGTGGTCCTGGTGACTGGACATTTTTGGAACACCATTATTTTTGTCTTACTGAGATTTACTGTCAGGGTCCAGGTCTGACAGAATCTGTGCAGAAGATATCTCTCTCCATCTCTCTTTCTCCCTCCCTCCTCCCTTCTCACCTCCTCCGTTCTTATAGCAGAGATAGGGGAACCTCCACAAACTCCCTCCCTCCCTCGTTCTCACCTCCTCCATTCTTATAGCAGAGATAGGGGAACCTCCACACACTCCCTCCCTCCCTCCCTCCTTCTCACCTCCTCCGTTCTTATAGCAGAGATAGGGGAACCTCCACACACTCCCTCCCTCCCTCCCTCCCCCCTTCTCACCTCCTCCATTCTTATAGCAGAGATAGGGGAACCTCCACACACTCCCTCCCTCCCTCCCCCTTCTCACCTCCTCCATTCTTATAGCAGAGATAGGGGAACCTCCACAAACTCCCTCCCTCCCTCCCCCCTTCTCACCTCCTCCATTCTTATAGCAGAGATAGGGGAACCTCCACAAACTCCCTCCCTCCTTCTCACCTCCTCCATTCTTATAGCAGAGATAGGGAAACCTCCACAAACTCCCTCCCTCCTTCTCACCTCCTCCGTTCTTATAGCAGAGATAGGGGAACCTCCACAAACTCCCTCCCTCCTCCGTTCTTATAGCAGAGATAGGGAAACCTCCACAAACTCCCTCCCTCCCTCCCTCCTTCTCACCTCCTCCATTCTTATAGCAGAGATAGGGGAACCTCCACAAACTCCCTCCCTCCCTCCTTCTCACCTCCTCCGTTCTTATAGCAGAGATAGGGAAACTCCCACACACTCCCTCCCTCCTTCTCACCTCCTCCGTTCTTATAGCAGAGATAGGGGAACCTCCACACGTTGGCCAGGTCCACAGCGAACCCTATCACAGACAGGAGAAAGTCGATCTTCTTCCCCCAGGTCTCCCTCTCTTCTCCGGGGACAGGGGTGTGTCCGTGACTGGGGCCCAGAGCAAGGCCGTGGCCGTGGGGGTGCCCAGCAGGGCTGACCAACGTGGAGGTGGTGAACTGGACCCCGTTGTGCTCCTTCACCAGAATCAGCTCCACCTAATATATCAGAACAGATGTAGCTCTGTCACTGTTATCTACAACCACTCCACCTAATATATCAGAACAGATGTCATGTAGCTCTGTCACTGTCATCTACAACCACTCCACCTAATATATCAGAACAGATGTCATGTAGCTCTGTCACTGTTATCTACAACCACTCCACCTAATATATCAGACTCTATGTCATGTAGCTATGTCACTGTCATCTACAACCACTCCACCTAATATATCAGACTCTATGTCATGTAGCTATGTCACTGTCATCTACAACCACTCCACCTAATATATCAGACTCTATGTCATGTAGCTATGTCACTGTCATCTACAACCACTCCACCTAATATATCAGACTCTATGTCATGTAGCTATGTCACTGTTATCTACAACCACTCCACCTAATATGTCAGACTCTATGTCATGTCACTGTCATCTACAACCACTCCACCTAATATATCAGACTCTATGTCATGTAGCTATGTCACTGTCATCTACAACCACTCCACCTAATATATCAGACTCTATGTCATGTAGCTATGTCACTGTCATCTACAACCACTCCACCTAATATATCAGACTCTATGTCATGTAGCTATGTCACTGTCATCTACAACCACTTACTATGCCAGGTTTGGGGGGTCTATTTGAATTGAACGCAGTCAATTCTGGAAGTAAATTGACTAATTATAAGATAATTGAAGTCATTTAGACTTGTGTTTCCCAACCCTGGTCCTGGGGGCCCAAAGAGTTTCCCTATAAGTAACACACCAGATTCAACTAAAGGCCCGGTGACGAAGAGGTGATGAAGAGGTCATCAGTTGAATCTAGTGGGTCGGTCCGAGGGCAAACCTTAAACTGTGCACCTCCCTTTGGGACCCGAGGACACGGATTGGGAAACACTGATTATTGATGCTTTTATCCAAAACGAATGGTCTTATGAGCCCCTATGACCACTATATATAGGGAATAGGGCTCCATGTGGACCCTCCTATGACCACCATATACTGTAGGGAATTGGGCTCCATGTGGACCCTCCTATGGCCACTATATACTGTAGGAAATAGGGCTCCATGTGGACCCTCCTATTGTCACTATATACTGTAGGGAATAGGGCTCCATGTGGACCCTCCTATGATCACTATATACTGTAGGGAATAGGGCTCCATGTGGACCCTCCTATGACCACTATATACTGTAGGGAATAGGGCTCCATGTGGACCCTCCTATGACCACTATATACTGTAGGGAATAGGGCTCCGTGTGGACCCTCCTATGACCACTATATACTGTAGGGAATAGGGCTCCATGTGGACCCTCCTATGGCCACTATATACTGTAGGGAATAGGGCTCCATGTGGACCCTCCTATGGCCACTATATACTGTAGGGAATAGGGCTCTGTGTGGACCCTCCTATGACCACTATATACTGTAGGGAATAGGGCTCCATGTGGACCCTCCTATGACCACTATATACTGTAGGGAATAGGGCTCCATGTGGACCCTCCTATGATCACTATATACTGTAGGGAATAGGGCTCCATGTGGACCCTCCTATGACCACTATATAGGGAATAGGGCTCCATGTGGAATATAGCCCCTGTCTCCCACCTCCTTGGGGCCCATGGTGTTGGAGGGAGAGGGGGCGGAGGAAGGCTGCTTGTCCGAGGCCGGTGCCACCACCGAACACATCTGACCCACTGGCGATCTGGCTTTCATCACGGGCTGCTCCATGGCTGCAGAGGGAATCAGCTACGGACACAGACAGACCTTAGACACGCCTCGGAGGGAACCCCTAGATACATTACAGATATACAACCAGCCTCAGTCTCAATCCTACACCTTATAGGAGAGAGAGGGAGGTGGTCTGAGTTCAGTACAACGTTGCAAAGTGTTTTGAAACGTGTTGCAACAGAATGTGAAAAATACTTGTTTCTTATTGGCCCAGTACAGGTAGTCCCTCCCCATCCAGCCACGTTGTGTGCCTACTGAACACGACCCTGTTTCTGGTTCGGAGCAGTCTCAGCCAGTCTCGGCTCTAAAACAGCAGGTGCTCAACGAACATGCCCATATATGGATTCATAGATTTATTATCTTTAAACCAATTAACAGCAACTGATCCAAACATTTTGTTGACAAATATTTTTATTAGTGGTTGTAGCCTAGCGGTTAGAGATGTGTTAAAGGTGTTGAAAGGTTAAAGGTGTTATAAATATGTGGACGTGCCCTTTGAGCAAGGCACTGAACTCTCGTTTGTTCCAGGGGACGATTTACGACGTTTCCATATTTTCATAAAAGGAAAATATCTCAAATATAAAATGTAAGAATATAGTAGATTAAATTAGACGAGTGACACTTAACGTCAAAATGATCACCGATAGTGACACCAACATCACAATAATATTAATAATAGTAATGAT